>NW_005179194.1:323127-506327 GCF_000350225.1 Chondrus crispus
GTCCGTTTGTTGCGTGTTGCGTATACGTGTACACTTATCTGGGCAGCGGCTGGCACTGTAAGAAGGAACGGGAGGAGGAACGAGAGGATGAAAGAGGGGAAAGAGGATGACTGCCATGAAATTGATGGATTTCAGTGGCGGGAAGGTTGACGAGGTGTGCCAGAGAGGAAACTGCGCGACGGTTAACAAGGATGACACGATGCGAGAAAAAAGGTAGGGCTTGCATCCAATGGAGGCGGGCGAGGGACGGGCTGCAGGCCACTCAAAAGGCGTGCTCTTCGCAGCGTGTGGGCGCGCTGAGGCGGGAACTGTCGCAAGGCTCGGCCAAGCCTTGCGACTGTCTAAGCCAAGCGGGTGGAGCGGGACTTACAGTAGCCGTGCGATATGGACTTCGAGTTGCTGTTTGGGGGGCTTTTTTGAAAAATCAAACACGAGCGCGTCAATTCCATTCAATTCCATGCTTGTTCCATCGTTGCGTCGCGAGGGGGACAGTCTGTCCGGGCGCGTGGCCGAGTTTTCGGGCTTTTACACGCCCCTGCCGCCCCGTTGACAGGTCGCCGCCGCATTCCACGACTGCCAGGGCACGCAACCACACTGTGCCCCCCCCACACGCATACCCGCCACCCGTCCTCCCTCGCACACTCCCCAACGGCCAGCCCTCCTTCCATCCCGCTGTATTATCACCACCCCCCACTCCCCACTTCTGACTCTCACATTTTGCCGCACAGACCCACGCCGCCGCCCCTGCCCGTCCCCGACCACCTCGTCCCCACCCTCCCCCCCCCCAAACCCCCAACCCTCCCCTCGCTCCCTACCTCCACCGCAGCACACGCTCGCCTCATTTGTGTTCACTTGTTACCTTCCTTTCTTCCCCCTTCTTCCCTCCAGCTTCCGCACCACTGTTTCGCTCCAATCCTTCCCGCCTCTCTGCCTCTACCCTTTAACCCTCTCTATCCCAACGCCGCCTCTATCCTCCCTTCCCGCCGTATCCCCCGCGCTGCACTGCCCCATCGTCACTCGGCACGGTCGTCCACATCCGCTAGATAGTCTCATATCTGTCGCCGTTTTCGGCTACTTTTGTTTTCTCCCATACCGACCGTTTGAGATTCGTCTTTTTCGCCTCGCTTCAGTCGCTGTCTACTTGCGTGTCGTCGTATCTCTCACCTCTCGTTGCACGCCTGAGTCCGTATCACTACTCACTCGGCCACCACACACCCCTCCGTCCGCACTTTGCCCTTCCTCCTCATTTCTCGAGTTTCCGTTTCTGGTTCTGTTGTCGCCACTTGCTTCTCCCTGCTGGTTTTCCGCCACTCTCACCCCTCTTACACACATCTGGAGGCAGACACACTTACCACCCACGCTTTCGTTTTCAAATCCGTTGCCTAGCCCTGTCATGTACTGATGACGTTGGCCGGTAATCCCTATCACGAATCTCACCCCACTGCAATTATAGACCGCACCAACGAGGCTCGTGCTGAAGCTGGCAACGAAACCAACTCGGACCCACCTGCTGACCCCACTCTCACGAACCTGCCCCTCGCCCCCGTCGCATCCAACCGCCGTCATCCGAGCCGGTCGTCCCTCCCTACACCAGTCCCCGACCCTTTCCCTACGACTGGTTTTACCGCCATTCGCCCACGCCCCGAGGGTCTTTCCGGCCTTCCATCAGATTTAGCCCCGCTTGCGGCTCCCGCGCCCGAGGCCATCGCCTCGCACTTCTCCCAGCCAAGTGCCTCATTTTCGCTTACCCCGCGCCTCAATTCTAGGAAGAGGCCCGCCTCCCTCATGATGGATCTTGACAAGCCTGGAAGACCTTCTCAGATCGCTCCCGATCGCGAAATTCAAATGAACCGCCCCAACCATCGCATCCCGCGTCAACCCGTCCATCCCCTCCGCCATGACGATGAATTGTCAACCGCTCAACGTCTCTGTGACGTCACACTCGATTCTCCGAGTAGTCCAGGTGGTGGATACAAGAGGATGAGATCTAGTGCTGATTCAGATGCAGGAAGTTCTAGTTGCAAGGACATGGACGATCCTGAAATCATGGCTCCAGATTCCGTTCCTGCTCTTGTCATGCAACTGCGACAGTTGCTGGACTACATTGCGAGCAAGCCGTCCCTCCAACATGGCTCAGCTAGTTTTGTTCGTGACTATCTACGAACAATGGTATTGTCAAACTCATATGCAGCCGAGAAGGCCATACAGGAATCCAACAAGGAGCACAAGTTGGAAGTTTATGCGGGTCGTCGAAAACCAAGCGAATGCTTCAAGTTCATCCCAGATGAGTTGGCAAAACATATTTTCGGCTTTCTGGAAGGTAAGCACCTTGCTCGTGCACGCGAAGTATGTCACCGTTGGAATGACTTTGCCTGTGAGGAGCCTTTGTGGAAGTCGCTCTGCTTGAAGAAGTGGAAAGCATTGGAATCAGACAAGGATCTTTGGAAGCTTGTCGATAAGGATGTAGACCCAGAAGGTCCTAACTGCTGGCGCAAAATATTTCCTAAGGTGAGCAATACATCCCAGTGGCGATGCCGGTTACAAAAGACTGGGCGCTTTATCTGCAACTTGGTAGCCCATCAGATTTCCGGAACGCCATTGCTTGGAGGACTACCGGAGGTATTGGTGGTTGAGCGACGGTTCAACATTCTGCATCTGCAGACGTTCGTGCGGCCGGATGCCTCGATTCTGTACTTCGAACCGGAGCTTGCCAGCGATAGGACCGGGTTTGATGATTTCATTGATTACTTGAACAAGCGAACCCGAGCGGGCTTAGCCCTAGAAGGCCAACTACGGTTTATCTTTATCCCACCTTGTGATTATACACGTACTCAAGTTGAGTACCCGGGCCAAAGTCTATTGGGAGTTGTACAGCATGCTTACCCGCTTGTTCCTGAGTTGTGAGTAACAAAATGTTAAGGGATACCGTTGTTCGTCATGGTAGGGAGACGTAGTGTAGTTTTGAAGGCGATTTATCGAGGAGTGTTGGAAACCTGGTCAAAACTAAAAAGAGCGAGTAGTCGTTTAACAGATACACGCGCGTTGCGTTTCTTTCAAATGAAATTGCAACTTGGAGCTAACTGACGAGCAAGAGCTGTGAGTTCTTATGTCTGCTATCGGCGGTATCGGCGACCACTGATATGGGCAAGCTACACGCTGTTCGAGAGCGATACAATTGCGAGCGGAGAAGCGCGGTAAAGGTTATTGTTGAAGATTACTTCTCTAAGATACTTCTGTCGCTAATGTTGCACGAAACCCCAGCAATGGAGACGACCGCTTTGCCCAGTCTGGACTTGTCCGTGCCGATTGGCCTTCTCGTCAAAGGCTTCTTTTGCCGTATTCCAGGCGCAATCAAGGGATTCTAAATGGCAGCATGCTTCCAAGAGAAGACCTAAAGGGAACAGGCACCGAACGTAGTATAACATAGCGCCCGGCGTTTAATGCAAGTGGAAATTACGTTACTGAACGCGCCATCCCTCTCCAATCCTCATTGAGTGCCGCTCATGTCTCGCAAGTCGACGACAACTGCAGGAGTAGGTTCAGAGTGAAACATGCATGGACGTATTGATTGTCTACATGCAGAAAAGCCATAATACTCTCAACATTCGTCGGAACCTTTTCGCAACAATACCACTGACATACTATGCATATCGAGAAGATGGAGACGGCATCAGCTGGTCATCTCTCCAATAGAGAACGGGTCCCCACCTCATTGTCTTCCGCTTCTTTATGTCATGCGCAGCAGCAGGGACTGCAGAACCTGTATGCCTGTGGGTGACAGGGCATGGGGTACCCCAACCCATCCGGCACAAATGCTGGCAATTAAGTTACGTATATGAGTGCATACACAACTGTGCGGAAACGGTCCCTTCCTCGCTGACCGCAGTTGGTATGATCTGCAGAGAAGATGAGGTATACATATTCAATGGATGATTGCCGTGATTTGGCTGGTGGAGCACACGGCACTGTAGGAGTCTACAACTGCGCGTACAGCATTTCGCGAAGGCCACACAGACACTCCCATGATACAGTGCGACAGCGCATCCGCAACCAGGGATGGCACAAGTCGGCCAATTGACCCTCTGATGACACGTTTTTGCTTTGTGTACAGCACTGCGCGGTGCTCCCCCTCCTTTCACTCCTTCACCCCCAAGGACGTCGTTGCAAGAAAAGTAAAGCTCTTTAATCTTGCCTTCGTCACCGGGCAGCAGCATGTAGCCAGGAAGGTCCCACCCCAGTATTCACAACAACCTCCATGCCATTCAAAGGCAATGCCATGATCATCTCTTCCTCTACTACTTTGACGACGTCGTCAAGCTCTGAGTTCTCGACCTGCACTACCAGTTCATCATGTATTTGCAGAATTAGTTTCGACGCAGCGTTTCCACTTTGAAGACGTTCCGCGATGCGCACCATGGCAACTTTCATCATGTCTGCCTGCGTGCCCTGAATAGGCATATTTACAGCTACCCTTGCAGCAGCCTTTCTTTCCTGAGGTCCTCCATGAATGAGCAGGGGTAATGATAATCGGCGTCCAAGGATTGTCTCCGCATATCCGTCTCTTTTAGCTTTCTCGACCAGCTCCTGTGTCAGGTCCTTGACCAAAGGAAACTCGATATGAAATTGAGATATCAGTTCCTGTGCGTCACGGGTAGGTATTTGGAGTTGCTGCCCGAGGCCATAGGCCGATATTCCGTACCATATCCCGTAGTTTACTTCCTTTGCCTTCTTTCTCTGCACCTCAGTAACTTCTTCTTCACTGACATTGAACACGGTAGATGCAACATATCTGTGAATGTCTTCTCCACTGGACAGAACGCAGCACAGGTTCTTGTCACTGCACAAGGAAGCCATGATCCGCATTTCGATTTGACTGTAATCCGCGCATAAGATTGAAAATCCCTCGGGTGCCTTCACCATACCTCGAATCTTTCGACCAAGCGCAGAGCGAATAGGCAGAGATTGCAAGTTAGGCTTCGCGGTCGACAAACGACCAGTAGAGGCTGCTTCTTGGTTAAATGTACACCGAATGCGTCCGTCAGGAAGGACGGCTGATATTAACGAGGCAGTATAAGTATTCAGAATTTTAGAGGCCTCTCTGTGCTCCAGCATCAAACTGGCAAAGTTGCGCATGTGCTCCTCGAGCCGACCATCTTTGGCAATTGCGGAAAGAACTTGTTTACTGACAGAGTACTTGCCTGCTTTTGTCCGAGACATCTTCGTATTTATCTTCCATGTCTCGAACAAGAGACAGGCCACATCATCCCTCGATGAGGCACGGAAAATTTTCGCAGAACCCAAGAAAGGAAGAACAAGTTCTTGGACTGCGCTCTCAATTTCTTCGACTCGGCTGCGAACGAATTTCTCATACTCCAATAGAGAAGCGACATCAACAGGTACTCCAGTAATTTCCATGTCACCGAGAACTGGAATTAGAGGAAGCTCAGCGCAGTGTAAAATCGTATCCAAATTGGTGGCACACAATGTTTTTTCCAACTTCGCAGAAAACTGCAACGCTGTACCACACAATAAAGCCGCTCCACTATCGCTATGAGGAGTCGTGATTCTGTGATGAGTATCGGGTATCAGGCTGTCGAAGATGCCATCTCTCATGTACAGGCTTGCCAGTTTGGAATCGGTTACCTTTTCTCCAGCATGGAGCAACTCTGCAGCGATACGCATGTCGAAAAGCTTTCCTTGAATCTTTACGTGATACTCCTGAATGATACCTTTGTAAAGGTCCTTCAGAAACCAACCATGCTTTTCGACATGAGGGTTCGTTAAAATCGCCATCAGACTATCAGGGAGTGGATGATCAGGGGTAATGTGGAAAACGTATGCTTCTCCAGGATTCGCACCCACCGCGCAACCGATAAGTTCCCGTTCCTTTTTGCTTCGCGAGAGAATGGGGACAATGGCGACCCTATCAGAGACCTCACTGACGAACATTTCGATCTGCTGGGCCGTCGGAAGCACAATAATATCAGTCATGAAAGGGGGTTTACTCTCGAGCGAGGATATAGGCCGATTGTGAGATGAAGACGAAATCACCCGCTCGGCGTCAGCTTCTTCCTTAATTGCTCCAGAAGGTAGTTGTGTACTTCGATGAACGGCTCCTGGTGGAGCGGCTACATGCGACTCTAATTGGACTTCTGAAATGCCGTTTGCTGAATCAAGTAAACGGTTTATCAGACCTTTGTTCGTGAATTCCAGCTTTCTCATGAGCAGCAAAGTCTCCCTTTTGTCGATAGGCTTTCTGTGAAAGTTCATACCTTCCAACTCCGACAGATGTAGATCCTCTCTGATAGTGATAAGTCTTTTGACCAGAAGAGCATGCTGCTCGCTCTCCTTCAGCGCTTTCGCAAACCTCAGAGTGATGAAGGGTAGCTCGGGAAACACTAGGCCAGCCTTCGGAGCCTTCTTTCCGCTTGTGTCTTCTTCACAAAGGCGAAAATACTCACGTACAGCATCCAACAAGGCCTCAAGGGAGCCATAATGAGCAATTAGTTTTGGAGCAGTGCGAACACCTATCCCCGAAACACCTTTGAGCCCGTCGGCCTTGTCCCCGATAAGAGTGAGTACATCAACGTACTGTCGTGGATGAAGATCAGAGAAATCATCGCGAAACGACTGCTCCGTGATGTACTCGTATGAATCCCGAGCGCCAAAGCGCAAAATAGATACCAGATCGCGATCCAACAACTGCCGAAAATCCTTGTCGTTCGATACAATAATCGATTTGATACGATTGGAGCTTGCCTGGCGAGTAAGTGATCCAATAGCATCGTCTGCTTCGAAGGAATCAATCTCGAGAATAGTGAGTCCCAAGGCTTTGCAGATAGCTTTAACCCAGGGAACAGCATGAATAATTGCGGTGGGGGTCTTTCCGCGATGAGCCTTGTAGTCTGGATACAACGCAGTGCGGAAGTCTTTCTGCTCATGCAATCTCTGTCCCTCGAAGACGACTACGACGGGGCTTGTCGGAGCGTGTCGATGGAGAAACTTAGCCAAGACCATGGTGAAGCCATAGACCGCACGAGTATCGAACATATGAAAGGAGGACATGGTGGTGGCGGACAAAGCGTAATACGCTCGATAGATAAGGCCAAATGCGTCAATGATGAAGAGCGATGTGGCCGGGCCCAGTGGGGCAGACTGGGGAGGAGACTCGACATTTCCTGAGGGAGAAGGGGTGGAGAGAAGGGGTATGATGGGACGGGAAGTGGAGCAAGACGGGGTTGGGGTGGCACACCGTGGGCACAGGGATGGGTGTGTGACGCGGCTACGGAAAAGGATGGGAAGTGCAAAGGAAAGCGAGGCCGGCGGGTGTCCTGGGATGCGGGGTAAGGGCATGGGATATTTGAACCGAGGCTCAGGAAGAGGACTGCGAATGACGAAGAGGAGACGCCGGCCGACGATTGAAAGCGGACGTGAGAACGGGTTGGAGCGATGAGCTAGCAAAGTGACCCACTGACCTTGTACGCCTAAATTCGGTGAATTATACAAAATTTATCTGAAGAAGGCTTGTAATTCTTAATTAACATCGAGCTCTGAAGGTCGGCATCCTCCGCTTTACGAGCTTTTTTTTTCCTGACCCCGAGTCTAGACAGATACTGCATCAATTTGGTCCCCAAATCTCCCCTCCTGCTTGATAGCGGGAGCTATCTGGCCGATAGTACGCCAGACGGAAACATCCTATTTAAGAAATGATTATGATGACGCTCTGTATCAGTCTCTGTTAACGTACCGTGATGGCTCCGTCGCATCCTGCAAGTTGGAATGGGATGTTATTGCAGAATCCCTTGATGTCCTATTTTCTACTAATTGCTATAAATTAAACTTCCTATGCATTCGGAGGGTCGTCTTACATGTAAAGGTGTAGCTCCGAGGATTAGATCGTATCATGCGCTTGTTTGTTTTTCAAACATTCTTCGCAAAGCTTGTTTCTGGCAGTGCTTTAGTGTGATCCAAAGGCGCCGCTGGAAATACCGGTGGGCGAAATTTCGTCGCTTCCCTCCGCTTTCGTCGCCTCTGGATGAACAAACTTCGTTTGCCGTGACCGAGATGAGTTCTTCTTTAACAGAACACCTTCTACTCCAAGTCGCACCTTGTTGCTGTCCACTTTTCCCTCTACAGTCCAGTTTTCCCTTTTTCCAGTACTCTTCTTTTCCTTGGTTCCCTCAACTCCATTCTTTAACCTCCTTCTCATGTTGTTTCGTTGGTATTGATGGCAACGAGCTCTCTTTGGACAGACTCCTCTGCAATGCGTACATGTCCATGACGTATCTTTTTCTTTCGCCCACTCGAACAATTCTCTTTGATGCACCAACAGGCATTTCTCGCACAAGGTTTTTCGACAAAGGCCTATTCGTACATTAGCGCAAGCTGCAAGCTGTGCTGTGTTCGAAGCCCGCCCACAGATGTGGCAGTAGTGAGACGCAGATGCTCCCTCCGAATATCGCAACTTAGGTTGTATCGCACCTTCAGGGCGTGAACTGCCTTCATGGCCTTGGCTTGTGTTGAACGACCCGCTAAACGTGCTCAGACCACTTTCTCGGCGGATTAGATGGAATGGTGCTGTCGCCGTATTCCAATTAACGGCACATGGTGTGCTTTCAGTGATTTGACTCTTTGGAGAAGAGAGTATTTCTGACGGTTGGACATACATTAAGTGCTGAGAGCCAAGATTGGGGGGAATAATGGGAGTTTGAACGTGATTGTCGGGTGACAAGATTGTCGACAACGGCATTGCTTCTGTCGGCTTTGGGTTCGTCATATGCATACCTCCGTGCTCCTTGTAGGATTGGCCGTGGCGTTGGAATTCTTTTAAACTCAAAGTAAAAGACGCCGGTGAAACTTTTGTCGTAGGGAGCGGTATTAAGTTTGAGGGTGGCGGAGAATTATTCCCTGTCTGATCCATTGGGAGTCGACTCGACGTTTGCACGGAAGTAATCGTGTTGTTTCTGGAAAGGCGGCTTTCGTCGACAAAATCTCGCGGCGGGACGCTGAACTTGACATCTTCGAGTATCGTGTGTGTTGGTGCACCTCTATCACTTTTTCTACTTTGGATATCCTCGCTACTTCCCAACTCAGAGGAAGTCCTGGAATGTGCGTGCGAAGACTTAACTGACGTGTTGCACCCTTCCTTACATGCTTCAGTGTGTGTATGTAAGTCATACTCAACAGTATGCTTTCCTTCAGTATGCTCAGCGAAAACCTGATTCGGTCTGTCTAGGTCTAGCAAATCATGTAGCCCGTGTAATGCAATATTAGCATCTGCGTCCTGAAGTAGGAACTCGTTGCCAAGCATAGGATCGCATAAGTCAAGCGATGAAAAATCGAAAGACTGGTCACCAAAATTCATACCAAGGCGTTTTTGTGACGTTGTGGGAACCAACAAGCAGCGAATCCAGTCGTGTTGCAAGAAGGGCTGGTGCAGATTATGTACATATGTCGCTTCATACCTTCTGTCTATGTCTACACGACATACCTTCGGAAATGGGGCTGAATCAGCCGCGGGAGAGCACTGGCAGTTGCTGAGAGTGAAACAACCGCAGCCCTTCCAGTATGTAACGATAATTCTTGCCTGTATGGTATTACATCATTACTGATGATTTGTTGGCATGGCATGGCGCAGTCTTTTAGTCGGACCGGTTTTATGAAATGCTTCGTGACTGAAAGTCGGTGAAACAACCGTCCATATATACAGGCACTAGATATTACTTCTCGGTGGAAACAACGATTCTCCGAAGATTGCAAAAGTACAACTGCTACTTGAAGGAAAGCAAAATACAGAATTCATATTGTCCTTAACGACGAAACCCCCTGAAATACAATTCTGATGATTGGTTTTGTACCATTTCATTGCCTGGCACCCGCCAAGGACAATTGAATGATGTAATTTTGTCGATGCTCATTAATGGAGTTCTCATACGACCCTCTTCCCCCAAAGAAGACGAGAGAAGATATCTAGGAATAAGGTAGTTGGTGCTTGTGCACATATTTGAATTCTACAAATGTCGCTGGGGCGGACCGCTTCAACGAATGTGGCGACACCATAGAACCGAAATTTAATGCCTAAAATACAATGAAAGGAAAATAGCGTAAGAGGAGGTCTGGCAGAGAAACCCCCTACCGTACCAGGTGAAACTTCCATTACTTCTCTTCATCGAAACAAGCCTGGATACGTTGCACAACGTTGTACAACACGCCTGATTCGCTGAGAAAGATAGGACAGGCATCGTCACAAAATGGAACAAAATTACAAAGAATGCGGTATGGAGTCCACAATGTGTCCCACGATTAATATCTGGTACGCTAGAAGCCAGCGGCCCGAGTGCATGAACTGGTGACGGTTGAAACCGTGCGCTTGGACGCGTTGGTGCTTTTTGGATGAGAATTGCCTTCATGACTTAGTATAGTCAAGAATGAGTATTTGGGCTCCCTTCGTCCACCAGGTAAAGAAATAGTAAGGTTGTCCGTAAAATCACGTGTTGTTTTTTTCCATTTGCCCACAAACTCGCTGGACTTTAAGTGAACCCGAGATTGAAAAATTCCACCACGAGTTTTGCAGACTTACCTCCAGTAAGGTACCTGCCCGCAACATACGCAAGTCTGGTACGTCGTTGTGCCGCCCGACGGATCACGTGCACCTGCGCGAATACTTGCTGAAGCGAATATTGTAGTTCGCCACAAGGATAGAAAGGTTCTCAGTCGAAAGGGCGATGTGTTTCGTCTTCTTGACAGGTTGAGGGGGGCCGTTTGGAGAGGTCCGTTTTTAAGAAGCTTCTACTTGTCTATCTTTCGCGGTTGCTTCGGCGGCATCTGTGGCAGATCCTGTTGCGCTTTGATCCATTCATGGACTCTGCGCAGATGAAGCGATAGGGGCGTCCATGACGCATATCGATACGACCCGTGCAGTCTGAGACTCGTTTGTGCTGATGAAAGAACGGAAGACCCACTTCGTTTTCCTTCAAGACGGGTCGATCCGGCACTGCTGTGATCAGGCGGATGTGAAACTCGTGGAAACTCACATGCCCCGAGTTTTCGGCATGCTGTGAGTTTCGCCGAACGCGTTGTTTGAAATTTTTGCGTTAAGAAAATTCGAGCAAACTTGCCGCCAAAACACGTGTTTTCGTGACTTTACGGACAACCTTAGAGCACCCCTATCGGTTTGGCTAAATTTGGTGGCTAAATGTGTAAAATTTTGCGTTTGCATATAGCATTTCTGTGCGCAACACTATCGGTTTAGGAGTAAATTTGAAATTGAAGTGCCCTGATAGGGCATAGTGTACGAGGGGTGCGGGGCATCGAGTACGAGAGTACTGTATTGACACTGTTCTATGGTCTTTTGGCCAAGTGGCGCCATGTAATTCGCGTCTCTATATGGTCAAATGAGTAAATTTGTCGCCATCCGGCTTCCAATATAGAGATAGATATAGCCAAAAAGGCCAAATTTTTGGAGATAACCAGTCCGATAGGGATGAAAGAGGCTATATGTATCTCTATATGCCAAATATTTACAGAGCGAGCCTCATGAGAATACAGCCTGAGCACTCGCTTCTTCTCCGTGCCGCGCGTCCATTGCACCGTTGATTTTTGTCACGGTCCAAAGGACGAGGTCCTTACAGAATCACAGTTAGAGAGGTCAATTTTGAAAGACTTGTGAGAATGGCCAACTATTGGAGGAATGGATTGGAACACTCAAACCGACGAGAGGGAAACATTTGTAGAGAGCTGATAGGTCCATGTCCAGGTCTAACTGTAATGCAAAGTAGAAGGACGACGTAAAGGTTTACAAAATGTCAAAGTCATGCACAACTTTTGCGAACATTGTAGTTCAACAATGAAATTAAACTTGATTTCAAGTTTCAGTTTCAAAACTTAAATTCTCGAAAATGCGAATGTTCGTTCACAAATTTCATGCCGGTGTACAATGTCTGTACACAGAATCGGAAGGCTTCCTCGGTGCATGGTGCGATCTCGATTCGACCCACTGGCGCATCATCTCATCGCGCGAACAAAGCCCGGGTTCTGTCTTGCTCGTGCCGCGGAACCGCTACACACAGCTCGCACCACTGGTTGTAGTGGCCACTAAGAAGCGCGACCACCGGACAGGGCTGTCGTAACCATAAGAAGTGTGGACCCTTCACTGCTCGCACGACAATCCCTTGACCTTTCCTCGCGGGCGTTTCCCTTTGGCCCTTCGACCGTTTCCCTCATCCTGTGCCCGTGTTGCGCCTGCTGGGGAACGACCAGCGGACACGACTCAAAAGGCATTCCATTTCACTCCTGTCGTTGCGCTTTTCACTCGGGCCGTTTCCGCGGGGGTATGCGTGCATTGTGCTACCACCTCCGTCAGATCAGGCAACATGCCAGTCGACAATGATAGCACCCTGGTTTCTAGCAGCGCTATCACTCCTGTTCGAGGCACTTCCCCCCATGCTGGCAGTAATGTGTTGACACCCGAAGCGATTCTGTCACAAACCGTCCTGATCAGCGCCGAGGAAAGATTTGAAGATTTGTTCAACCGTACCGACCCTGCTATTATAGAAGACTACTTTTGTGGCTGCGAGGACCGTTTGAAGCATCGGTCCGAGTTGACAACCAGAATCAATGCATTTATGCTTCTCATGGCAGAATCTGGGCCACTACGTGAGACTGTGGATCTTGCAATTGCGCCAACCGATGGTGATGCAGTAACGCCGGCGTCTCACGAAAAACTTGATAGCTTCATGGACACGGAGCGGCGAGTTCAAATGGCTTACCGGATCCACAATTTCCGGTTCCCGAGCTCTATCTGGCACTGTTGCAAGCATCTATGTTTCGCAACGATTGCTACGGACCCCCTGCAGTTCATGGTCTTCGATGAGATAATAATGATCCAAGATCATGCCGAGCGGTGTCACAAGGCTATAGAAAAAGCTGCTTCGTATGTTCACGAGAGAAGAAAGGGAATTGGGACCTCTACAGTTGCCTTTTCCACGCCCTTGAGAGAAGAGCGAGAGTCTGACAGCGACGAACAGCGCGGATCCGAGCGGGAGAAAGCGCTACGAGAGTTCGCGAAGTTTGTCGTTGAGGTGCTGCCCTTCTTGTATAGGCAGACGGATTCGCCTCGGGGCACGATTCGTCCAAAAAGGAAACTGTGTACACAAGCAATTTGCTGCCTTCTCAGCGTCTCACGGAACTTTTTGCACAACCGAAAGACTACGCTGAGCCCAGACAGTTATTTGGAAGAGGAGCTCACAAGTATTGTTGACACCGCGGGTTCGCGCCTCCGACAACAGCGGCGAACTGGCGACAGGGGTAACTACCCTCCGATTCACAGCTTACAAGCACATGAATGTGGTTGCGACATGCCCTGCTTTGTCGACGTCCCACAACGGACCCTCCTGAGTGAGTACAATGCGTTTATCAAGTTGGCCATGAAACTGAAGCCACGACATAGAGAAAACCGGTTTCTTCTCAACAGGTTATTCTGCCCCTTGTCGAACAGTACCACCCGAGTTTGCAACAAAGCATTGTCTGCGCTCTACACGGTGTCTGAATCGCTGATTGCGGACGTCAGACGCGCCTTAGACACCATGTGCAATGATGCGTCTTTGCAGGAACGTCCCCTGCTAACGGACGGCACATTGCGCTATAGTTACGAACGAGGGCATCCGATGAATCGGTATAGGGACGATGTCCGGGACAAGGTTGAAACCCACCTCGACATGGTGCTCAGAGCCGATCCGGCAGGTTCTACAGGAGCCAGCGCCTGCCGGGTTTACTCAACCGAGATAAACACCCAGGAGAAACTGAGAAAGATCATTACAAAGGCCCTTGACGAGGATGATTCGGTAGACGTGGAGTTGTCTGCTAGTACACTGCAACGAATGGTCACAAATTACTTGAAAAGGCGCAACTACACATTTTGTTTTACGCAGTCTGACCACAATGCATGTCCCAATTGCAAGACCACGCAATATGCGATATTACAGTTTCATCACGAGGGGAGATTCATGCAAGCCGAGTTGGAAAACATATCGCAAATGCCGAGGCCTCTCTTGGAGCCGAATCAAAACCGCCTCGACGCACTACATGATGCTGTTAGATCAAAACGATTTCAAGAGGAAGAGTGCGTTAGGGACATGCGGCTTCACAATGCCCGCGACAGTCGCATTCGTGAGACCATCAAAAAGATGACGGATCACTTCCGGCAAGTTGAAAACAAGTACCGTCGCGTCAGGGTGAACTACGAGTTGCAAAGTCAGCTCTTCGATGGGGCTACTGGGTGGAACTCGTACTGTGACAGAGCTATAGTAAGTCACCAAGACGATATGAGTAAGGTTGACTTGCCTCATTTCGTGGTCTCTGCGTCATCCGACATAACACGTTGGCGGTACGATGCTAATGCGCACGTTAGTGCGGTCACGAACGACGCCGTTGTATTCTCCCACGAGCAGGGGAGCGGCAGCAAGAGCGCTTCTACCATCATTGAGAAGATATTACTGCACCACCTGCTAGGCTGTAAGGTCGAGGCGATCAAGTTCATTGTGTCCGACAATGCCGCAGTTGGGAAGAACTGGCCGACCACAATCGCCCTTCCCCAATATCTCGTTGATCAAGGTCTTGCGGATATTGTCCTCGTGATCTTTCTCGAGAATAATCATGGCAAGTGGTTGGCCGATATGCTTTTCGGTCAGTTCCAAAGCAGGCGAAGGAGAGAGGTTCTTCTGGGTGTAGATGACATGCTTAGTGGGTTTGAGGATGTCAAGCGCAAAAGCGGGGAAGTTCACGGCTTTTCCGTCAACCCGCTAAGCAGCGTTGACTTCTCGGTGGTTTTGGAGTCTTTGGGCTACGAGACAAAGCCGAGTGGCGAGGTTGGGTTTATGAAAAGGAATATCCACTTTGCCGGAGCTTGCGCCTCGGGGGCCAAACATCGACTTCCTTTGGAGCTCAAGGAGCTCATTGGCAGCGCGCTTCCCGAAGATACCGGAATGGTCAGAATCTCTACGGAACCACCAGGACGATTCGCGCAAAGCGAACTGCCTTTCGAGGACCGCTATTTTGACGTCCCAGCTGCGCGCCTCTCTGCTCAGTGGGAGGAGATTGAGGTTGACCGGGGGCCTATCGTTGATGAGATTCAGGGCGTTCCACTCGTCGTACCGTTGAATATGGGGTATTCTCCCAACAGGAACGGTGTCGTTTCTACACGCACTGCTCAACATGTTGGATACAACGGTATAGAGTTTAGAGGGCTTTCCGCGTGCCCAGAAATGAAGAACATGTCAAGCCCTCTTGTGAGGCGGGCATGGCCAAAGGGACTCATGGATCGCTCTCAAAATGGACACGGGTCTCATGAACCTGTCAACGATTCTGAAAGCGTCAAGTGCGCGCCGCTTAATTGGGTCGTGAGGAGACCGGTGAGGCGGTTTTGCATCTCAGACTCTGACTGGAAGGCCCGGTACCCTCCGATGAATATGCTTAATGCAATGTTCAGACAAGGCCCACGGGAGACAAGGCCATGGGTTCCAACTGCTACCTACGGTGAACCGCCTTTCCCTGTTATTGAAGGGACTGCAGCTTGTTCCGCTATGGAGAATCTCGCGGCTACGCATAGCGAAATATGTGAGCAGTTGAATGTTTTGGATGTCCTTCGAGCAGTTTTTGAAGAAATGGGGGGTCGGGAAGGCGTCGTGGATCGCTGGCTACAACGCAGGGCTTCAGTTCCGAATCGTTCAGCGATAGAAAGATACAGAAACGAAATGCAGCTCTACTCTGAACGCGAAAGCGGACATCCGAAGGCGCCCATGACTGTGCGGCAGGCCTTTAAAAAGGACGCTAAAATTCTGGAGGATGTCACAAGAATGATGCAGGACAAGGAAGTGACAGCGAGCGTTGCGAAGAAACTGAAGACAACGATGCTGGCAAAAATGTTTGATGAGGCGGAAAGAACCCCAGGTAGCTTAGATCGCTTTTATCGCGTGATTGAAAAAGACCAGGAGAGATACAGCAGAGAGTTGAGTGCTTTTAAGTGCAAGCAGCAACAGTTCGACAAGGAGCATGGTCTGTTGCCATATCAGTAGTTTTTCCCGGTAGGCGTATCCCACATTGAATTCATGTATACTGTGAAATTTCATCTGGTTCAGTAGCATATTCTGCACTCCACCCCAACCATATTGCAATTCTTAGTCTTCTACACCTTACCCTTCGCGCTGCACGATCGGCACGACCGGCGAAATGGCGCAGTTTAAAGTTCGCACACGAAACTCGGCGGGTATGATGTCTAGCCACAGCCGCGGTGGATTCTGCATCGTTCCGGAGGCACCTTGTCCGGTGCCTTGGGCGTTGGAAACGTCCGTTGACGTCGCAGCGGCGTCCTTGTTGTCCACGACCAGCATTGAAGCTTCTCGGTGAATAAATGCGGGTAGTAGGTGGCGGTATGGGCATGGGGAGATGACTTCTTGTCAAGGCTTGGGGCTAGTAGCGCGAAGATCGCAAACTCTGAGATTCAGATTCCGCACTTCACCGTAGCTAAGTCCGGCGCGTCTGGTAATGTGTGGCTCTTGTGCCGGCAAGGCATACAAGTACTGATGCTGCTGCCCAAGCAGCGGATTTTGGCCATCTTCATGATAGCCCGCACGTGCATCGTGACCATGGCCATGTCCACCTGTCGTCCAGGGAGAGGTGATGCGCGATGGAGTGTAGCGGTAAATGCGGGTGGACGAAGGCCTTAAGGCGAAATTGAAATCGAATCTTGAAGCAAAGGCGACGTTGGACTGGGACGGTGGCGTGTGTGTTTGCTCACACATCATGGTGCCCGACCTGCGGGTGCTCTGTCACGGAGCAGTCCACAGTGGAATTTGATCTGAAACCCGCCTTCACGCCGAGATTTTCTCATCAACAGGAACATGCCCCGCATCGTAGCGACGTGACTGAGCGCACTGCAGAGGCAGGTCTCCCGCGCAGTGCCGTCAATGGCATGGTTGACAAGAAAACTGGGGAGTACTCAACTTCATGCTTGATTATGACGTAGGCAAAACGGAGTACAAGTTATTCCGAATCAATCCATCTGATGATGCCACCTGCCTTCGATTCGGCGCTTCTGCGACGCTTGCACCGGACGCAGAAACGATGTCGCACCTTCTCTACACTGTGCACCGTGCGCTGCGGTCGAGCGTGTTCGCGTGCCGAAGGAGGATGTGTTCCGCTTGCATTTCAACGAGAGGGTGCCAATGGAGCGCGAACGCGTGAACGCACGCAGGTGTCGCCTATCCGCGGCGGGAGTGCTGCGCGGCACCATCGCGTTCGCCACCGAGGCCGGCTCGCGATACCGTCGTGCTCGCCAACGAGGCCGGCTCGCGGCACTACGACACCACCATCGAAGTGCTAGCCCTAGGCTGCTCTACTATGGCGAGTGTACTCGCTCGAGGTCAAGCTGGGCATCAACTTCGAGAGTTTCGAGATTTGCGAGCGAATTTCACGAGGAAGTTTTGGGGGGCTCGACTTCGAGTACAGGGGGTACAGAGACTACAGAATTTATATTCAGCAGTCTCTGTAGCCCCGTACCCATACCTTCCCAAGAATAAAGAGCAAAACTGCATCAGGTGGCATTCCTCTGTTACTTGGACCAATTAAATTGCACGGAATGGAATTTGGAGAGTTCGACCGATTCTTCACCAAGGGTTTCTCGCGCGGCCCAGGGATGTGTTCCGGGCCAAAGCGCGCGAATGCTGCCTGAGCTCATCACTTCCACCGGACTTGCACGTCCGGTAAGAGCATGCTCTTCTCCAAATCGAGCAGCTGCTCGATCTTGACGAGATCCTCTTCGCATAAGCATATCTACTCGCATATCTGCAGCTCGTATCGTGGCCGAGTGCATCCCGGGTTACACCGCTTCCCAACTCAAGCGCAGTTCATTCTCGCCGTGTACTTCCTCCTCGCAACCGCACACAACCCACTTCTCTCCATCGGTCTCTCTTGGTTTTGCCTACCTACGCCCTCCCTCGACCTCCTTCACCCTCCCTCCCTCAACCGCCCTCGAAAACCCTGTCTCTCAGCTCCGCGATTTCAAGGGCAATAAAGTTGCTGCTTGTGGTGCGAACGGGGGACTATCTCGAAAGAACTCGTCAACAAATTGGCTACCGTGTTTTCGACAGCGATGATGTTTTGTTTTGTCACATGCTATGTGATCGTACTACGACTCATCTGTACCGGACAATGGTCTCGTGACAAGCGCAAATGGCTTTGTATACCTTCTGTTGCACGAGATGGAGCTCTTTCTGGTTGTGGGGAGCACGCGCGGGCTAGCGTCTACAGCGTGGTTGACTGTAAAGATGGTTATTCTCCGGTCGAGAGGCTACATTCGTATGCGGCTCCTCACCTTGTTTGACCCTAAGTTGAGGGTTGTCGACATGGGCGGCTCGCAATGGGTGACATCACCTCTGGACCGAACGAAGCAAGGAGTAATGAACCCTCCCCCGTTAGGGCCAGAGGTGACGTTTGAACCCGTCCCCTTAGTTGGACCGGGAGCCGAAGCCCGAAGCCCAAGGAAGGAGTCGGAGCCGAACTAATTTTCTTCCGGCTCCAACGCCGCTTCAATGCGGCGCCAGTAGCGCCGGATGCGACGCAATGCCATGGAAAGGCTGAAAAGGGCAATTTAGACACGCACAATCGCGTAAATGATCATGCACAGGAGCTCTATGTCTTTTGACATCATCGTGGATGTTGGTGGGGTGGTAGGGCGTTGCGACTCTGATTCTACACCTCTTATATAGAGTTTTGGAGGAAGGGCGCATTGCAACGAAGGACTGGTTCAACGCGGGAGGCGACATGTGCAGAATGAGGGAGGCGAGATGTTAGGGAGGGCCGACAGTCAAGCAACCGGGAAAAAGAAACCTGAGCTTTATTGAGAACAGTTCAATGAGGTTACTCTTAGTGCTGCAGATAGCGATTGGAGGCATCGTCCGGGTCTTCCGAGTCTTGGTCCGCTACGTTGCACGTCTCAAGTCGTTTGGCGAGTAGCCGCAAACAAAAATCGACTGCGCTGAAGATGATGTTGATACGTTTCATCCACTTCTCTGCCTCAAGGATGAACGCGAGGAGGGCATGGAGATTTTCAGTGAACTTCATAGTGATGTTGAAGTGTGTTTAGAGATGGTGGTAGGATGTCAGGGGTGAATGGGAAGTCAAACTATAGAAAAGACTTTAAGTCTCAATTGAACCTTAGCTTTATTGCGAACCTTGTGGCTACTCTTGATGCTCCAGGTCCCAATCGGAACCGTAATCCGGGTCTTGGTCAGCCATGTCGCGCGCCTCTAGCCTTTGGCGATGTACCGCAGACAAATAGCCATCATCGTGAGGAAGACCACGATGTGGCCTAGCCACTTTCCCCCTCACCGAAGAATGAGAGTTGGGCTTGGAGATTGTCGGTGATATTCATGTTGACGTTGAAGTGTATTCAACACAAGTTGAGGGATGGTAGTGAAATTTCTGGGAAGAGGGGGTATGTCAGAGTCAGCTGAAGCATTGTCCGGAGAATAGCGGGGTAAGTGGCGAGAGCGGGTGAAGTTCATGTTGAACTGGAAAACGATAGACGTTGTTCATGTGAGCAACGCATGTGACTATGCATTCAGATCGTGGGGAGGGACTTTACTGGACGAGGTTGAGCTCCAGTACCGCTGTGTATATCACCACCGCCACTGTGACCATCAATACGTGAAAGTTCCACTCAGAAGAGCGCGTCTGGTCTTCTTGCCTCACAGAAACTTCCACCTCATGTCCCGATACGGTTTCGCACCCACTCTCGCGCGCGCCGCCTCGAACAGCGACATCGTAGATCTTAGTCGCTTCTCACGGAGCTGATGCTCGGACCGGTCCACGACGCCAAATCTCTTTGACTGAGCGAAGAGAAGGACTTCTTCCATGAGTTTTGTTGGTTCCGTGCCCTCTTTTCTACAATCTTCGAGGCAAACACGCGCAAATAACCCAAACTCCGTCGCTAACTCCTCGTCAAACAACAGACAAACCATCAGGAAAATGTTATCGTTCTTAGCAGCTTCGATTACTGCCTCCATCTTCTTCTTGTGCGTGATGCCCTCTCAAGCGGAACGATAAGATGAAACCAGATCTGAAGGTCCAGTGACACGGTTGTTGATGTCAGCAGTGACGTTCTCCATCCTTACAGACGAAACTGGCCTGTCTCCAATGGGAGAATGTTGCGGACTTTGCGTTTGTTCGTCAATACCAGCTTGACGTATCTCTTCGGCTCCATCAGAGACATGGGAGAACGATCGATTGCATTTCGAACAATGCGTGTTGGTGGAGTTACCGTTAGGAACCGGCGGGCAGGTGGTGTTCACTGGACGGTAGCCCTCTATCATCACCTTGCAAAGGTTGTATGCCTCTTCGATATCGTCGGTTATCAATGCATTCTTGGAGCAAGCCAATTGAAGCCACGCCTTAACGTCACTCATTTCCGTCATTCGCCGGGAAACATGTGGGAGACGGCATCCACCGTACTTCTTAGATTTTACGGGCAGAATTGTCTGTGACGAATCACCACGTGAATATGCCTCTGCCTGGATCTGCCAATGCCACAATAGACGCATCTATCACTGGATCTGACGTAGACATGAAGCGTCGTAAGGATCCCGGTCAAAAGGATCCAGAAAACCGCCTGGATAGCGTTCACAAGTTTATGTCAAAAAATACGCGCGCACTGCAAACACAGAAACAACTTGAGCAGGTTAGTATTAGATCATCAACATTCGAACTTCTTCCGAGGAATAAGTCGCGCACTGGGGACGTTAAAATGTTCGACCTCAAGTCCTGAATATTGAGACCAGCTGTTTAAGAATAAAAGTCGTGGTCATCGGAGTTGCGAGATAAACATTAGATCAGATGCTTCTACCCCCGGTACCAGTTCAAAACTTTGAACACTGCAAGGTACTATAATACTCCACACTTCCAAGGGTTTTGCATTAGGTCTACGAGCGATTAGTGAAGGGGACATCTGTATCAAAGATCAGACCATTACAACGCGTACGTGCCCTGATTCAGCTGAAGTTACCCATCGGATATTGGGTTGAAAGGGTGAAGACGGGGGTGGAAAAACTCATCTTGCTCCACAGCCCCGTTTTGGTGAACACCCTTCACCCAAACATGTGGCAAAAACTTCGTCAGATGCTAACATTGAAGGCAGGCCCCATTCTCTTGCTCTTGGTAGGACTGGATCGGTGGCCCGACAGAGACTACCACTTTGGGAGGACATTGCGCGCGTGGCAATTACGAGTCCCGGCCAAGTGTACAGTGTCCAATGGGCACTGCCCAAAATCAGATTTCGCCAGGGGCGGAATCATGAACCCCGATTGTTACAAAACACTGGCAAGAATAGTCTTCTTTTTGGAAATTATTCCTAGTTTTAAACGTTTCCGGAAACTCTTTCGGAAAGTTGCAAAACCTCGAATAAGAACCATCTAAAACTTTCGCGAAAGCGTTGCTGAAAAGCTCCATCTTTTACGTAAAGCAGGCAAAAAGTGACTTGGTTTCTAGAAAACGAAGCCTGGAATATGTCTTATTACAGTAGAATCATACGCCCAAGGCGAGCGTTCCACCTTCCACCGATGATATGGCCAATAAAAATTCAAGCCAGAAATTAGCCAGGCACTATCATCTATCCACAAAACGATCGGTACTCCCAATCCACCGTGACCATTCTCTCACGGACCAAAGGTCAATTTGGTCACCGTCGTTATCACCCACATTCCAGTATTCTCATGAAGTTCACTCTTACATATACACAGCACCGATAGGGGTGCTCTTATCGCTAGGTTCAATGTTCTTGAGGTTGATTGTGATTTTCGGTAGTAGTTTGGTGCGAGGTGTCTGACGTCGGACTGTTGCCTTGGCCGGGATCGCAATCGTTTGAATCACAACACTTGCCATCTTCTTGCCCTTTCTCCGTTACAGCCACTTCGCCCTTCTTGCCCGAACGACCTTCTTCTATTTCGGCGGAATTGTCATCCTCGCGCAAGTCTGTTCGCTGCCCTTCGCGCCCTAGCACAAGTCCGCTGACATCTTCCCGCATTTCGATGCTGTTGTACCACCCCTTCGGACCGACTAGAGAGAGTAAGATTGGCCCTAGTATCAATCCATGCAGAACTGCCAGGATGAGGAGTGAGAATAGACCCCAGAACAGTGTTCGAAAAATATACGATCTAGACATCCCTGGCACCAGGATTGAGAAAAAAGTACTCATTCCAGCATGAAAGATGGACGGCCCGAGTTCCTGCAATGCTAAGACTGCGCGTTCCTTGCGTGTTCCAACTTGATCTTGAAAGGAGCGTCCAATGTGAAGCACGAAATCCACACCGATTCCAACTGAAACAGTAATGACGATTAAGGTTACAGCGTTCAAGTCATAGCCTGTAAAGTGACAAATCCCGATGACATCAACGACAATGAGCCCAACGAGTGTGACACAAACTGCTCCAATTATCGGATGTCCTGATAAAATGGAACATACCACAAACACTGCTCCACACGCTATCCCAGTCGCAATTGCCATTTCCGTTCTTAACACTGCGTATTGCTCTGTGAGAAGGTCTGTGTCAGAGAAAGAAAAGACCTCGTCACCCGACAAAACTTGCTGTAGTTCATTTCGAATGTCCGTCATGGCTTTTACCTCTTCTCGAACGCTCTCGACGTGCTTCCTCGTGTACGAAAACCGAGACGCTTTTATCGTCCTATCTCTCTTCAGGACTACTTCATTGCTGTAAAGGAAGCGTGGATTGAAACCAAAAAACTCAATGACATCTTCCACGAAATCCTCGGACAGGATGACATTCTGAGAGTCCGGGATATTTTTAGCTTCTCTTAAAGCGTGGAGCCAACATGACACAGAACCCTCCTCAACCCACTTATTTCGTGCTATCAATCCTGTTGTTGGGTGGCACAACCTTAAGACCAGTTCTTGTGAATCTGTCTTGGAAAAATCGACGCCTCTGACATAAACATGAGCTGGTTGTCCCACATTGAAATTCTCAACGAAAGTCTTGGAAAACTTCCATGCGGGTGTCTGGTGCATATACAGGTGATAAGAGTCGAACTTGACAGACAATCTTGTTGTGCCCCAGATCCCTGCACCTGAAAGAATCCCGAAAAGAACAATGACAACTGCCGAAATTGATGGGCGAGTAATGAACGGCCCAAGTATATTCCTAAAGAACCGACTCATCGCTTGAAACTGCAAGCCAGCGAAATTTTTTTCTGGAATCTTGTTTGCCCTTCTATACAAGCAGTAGATGTCTTTCTGGCCCTTTTCAATCCTCCTTTGGTCAAGGGCTAGGGCGGCCACGAAAAATGTAGATGTATATATAAATGTCAGGACGACGCCAATCGCTGCCCATAGCGCGAACGAGCGGAACCCACGCAAGCTGGTGGATGCAGAGGCTAAAAAGACAGCCGTATTAGTGGCAGTGGTTGTTAGAATGGAAGCTCCCGCCGAACTCATGGCCTGCCCAATCTTATCAGGAACGGAGTCGCCTGTACCGTCTCGCTTCAAATTGCGATCGACATGGGCAAGAGCTCTGGTGATAACCATAATATCATCGATCCCAATGCCGGTGAGAAGAAGCAACAAGACATAGTGGACAGAGGTAAATGGCAGCTTTAGAAGAGCAGCAAGCCCAATCGTTGCCCCAATAGCCAGTGCGCAAGTGAGTATAGCCACTAGACCAAGGCCTACTCTGCTGTAGACGGGGTGGAGCTCACCAAGAAAAAAACATACGTAGGCAGTGAGGAGAAAAAATCCAATAGGAAATAACACCAACTCCTTATACGCAGCAGTTTCTGACGAATCGTGTCGTGACCAGCGGCAGTCAGGAAGTGCAGTGACTGAAAGGGAGTCATCGTCATTCTGAACGCGAACTGCCTCCAGCCAGGAACGATCAAAAGCATCGAAGTCAGGATTAGACAAGACTTCTGCATTCTTCTCGGTTGGTTCTTCATAGAAAAAAGTATGGAAGACCAGGGCGACGACCCTCCCGTCGCCGTTTCGGGCGACGACATTGTTCATGTTACTCGGTAAACCATTCCAAGAGACGCCTTTACCCTGATTGAGATGACGGCGGACGTTATCGTCAGTCATGATTCGCAGCTGTGCATCAATGGTATCAAAAAAATGAGGATTTCCGTCAGAATCTCGGACGAGCTTGGAGGCATTGTAGAAGACGTCGAGGAAAGAGAGGGAGAAACAAAAAGGATTTCCTTCTTGATCAAATGCCTTGACACATCGTTCCCTCCAGAAGTTCCCTTCTGCTTGTCGGCTGCTAGATGTATCGACCCGAAAAGAGCGACTAAGAAACTTCACCATGTCTCTGAGAGCTGGCTGTGAGTCAAGCGGTATCGATGGATTGATAGAGTCTCGGTTTCGGAACAGAAGAGAGGAACGCCTGTCAGGGAGGCCGAAGTTGCGGCGGACATAGCGTCGGTATTGCGCTGCTAGAGCATTTGACGGAGAGTAGACCTTGTCAGCCGGAAGAGAGGAGTCCAGGCGGAGCACAGCGACAAGAAGAATCGGGGAAAGACAAAAAAACAATATGAGGGTACGATAAGGGTTACGCGCGATACGGTGGGCAAACCGATAGAAGAAGGCGCGGAGGTACGCGGAAATGGATAGTGAGAATCTGGAAAAAAGGTGGAGCACGAGAACCATAGGGGATCACAGCTAAGGAAGTGAAGGCGGTATTGTAGAAGCACCAGAGGCCCTACGTAACCCGTACTTCGATAAACAAAGCTGGTGCGAATATTGCTAACCACCCACTCGGGACAGAATTCTTCGGAAAACCAGTTGCATTGTTGTAGTGGAGCTACATATGATTGTGGTGTCAGGATCCTCTCAAAGAATCATTCATTATGTGGCAGAAAGAAACTGGTACCGAATCACAACAAGATTTTCTAAGCGAAGAAAATCGAAGGCGCAACTCGAAGGTGCAACTCGAAGGTGCAGCTGTCTGCGTTCAGGGTTTCAATGAAAACATCCCCAAAGCATACAGTACTCATCGTGTGAAAACTGCCAATGGTGGAGGGCTGCAGATCTCCCGTCCTTGTTGCTTTCTAAAGCAACATCTCCCGTCCTTGTTGCTTTCTAAAGCAACAAGGACGGGAGATATGCAGCCCTCCACCATTGGCAGTTTTCAAATCAATCACTTTGGCAGTTTTCAAATCAATCACTGATCCACAACTACTAAAATCGGTGTCTGTGTGTCTATTGGTCTGTGTGTCTGAGCGTCTGTCGGTTCCCGCGTTGGCATTGGCGCACGGGGGCGGTGGTGACAAGTGGCGGCCGCGTGCGGGGCGGCGTGGCCGCCACGGGGACACGTGGAGAGAGCGGCGCGGGGCCGCCATCAGAGACACGTGTGGGAGGCGGGGGGGGCCGCGGGGCGACCTGGCCTGCGGCCAGGCCGTCTCGGTTGACACGTGTCGCCTTTTTATTTTCAAACGGGTCTACATGCACTACCCTTGGTAGCCCGCCCTTCCTCACCTGTCCGCCCCTTTCTGTATGCGACACAAGCGCACTCCGCCCTCAAGGAAGCGAAGTGGAAGCGCGGTTGTGGTGAGTGGGGATGTTGGGATCGGGGCTGTGCTGGGTGCTGGCTTGGTGGGTTGTGATGACCATGCTGGAATGCACGGGAAGGTGCTGGAAACGACTGCGGAAGAAATTGGTCAATGGTTGCACGGGCATTTGTTGAGGCTCATCACGACGAGCATGCTGCATCTTTGTTCCTCTGCCGGCGCTTTAGTCTTCGGAGAGAATTTCAACTCGATGAGTATAGCATAGAAGAAGACAGCAGGCCAAGGGCGTGAAGAGGTGGGTGCGTGGCGATACCGTTGGGTCCCTGCGGGGGTGTGGGAGGACAGGTTGGTATAAGTATGGCAGGGGATGCGAGGAGTGACAGAGACCGGAAGCGCAGACGGGAAGGTATTGAGAGAAACAAGGCGTGCCGCTACTGCTGCGCGAGCGCGCTACGTCTGCTTCGCCAGAACCAACTTCTGCGCCGCGTGCCACCCGCGCGACGACGCCCGCGCGTGGTAGGCCGCCACTCCGCAGCCCGTCGAGTGCCCCGGCGCGGGCATGTGCGAGACGCCCATGCCGGACGGGGAGGCGCGCCAATGGAACGGGGCAGGCGGCTAGTGTGAGCTGCTGCTGGAGTGCGCGATGTACGAGAGCGGCGAGGCGGAGGAGGAGGAGGAGGAGCGCGGGGCGACCCTGGTGTACAACGCGAGTGGGCGGGAGGGTATGGACGGATGGGAATGCGTGGATGGGGGGAGGGCGTGGACGGGTGGGGGAGCATGGACGGGCGGTGCGCGATGTGCGAGAGCTGGTGGGAGGGTATGGACGAATGGGAGTGCGTGGACAGGGGGAGGGCGTGGACGGGGGAGGAGCATGGACGGGCGGTGACATGGACGGGCGGTGACATGGACGCGCATGGTGTTTGCGGCGCGGTAGAGCGTGAGAAACGTGACGACAGTGGTGGCGGGGAAGGATGAACGCTTATCCTCGCGGACTTTTAGGGCCTCCTTTAAGACAGCATGGACGGTCATGTTTGGACATGTATGGACGTCGGCCTGCACCTGATTGGTCTATATAATACTTTTCTTAACAGTATGATGGCGCACACAATGTTAAAATAATAGCTTCCATCATTACCAACGTGCCATGCAAAACAAAATCATTGGCTATCGCTACTGGATAAGTGTGAATGAATTCAATCTAGATCCAATTTTGCACATATCAAAATCCAGTTTAATCAGTGACACGCGGTCACGCGATTTTGAACCCGCCATTTTGCCGCGTCTACGTTCCCCAGCTCCTCCCCGCCCCGCCCTGCACAGCTCGCCGCCATGCCCTCACCCGCCTTCCTCCTCGCCTTTCTCCGCGCCCTGCCGCTCTGCCTCTCGCAGGGCGCGCCGCGGCTGCGCGTGCGGCGCGGCTTCGACGCCTCGCCCGCGTGCGCCGCCATGCGCGAATGAAGCAGAAGGGGTCTGGCGAGCTGCTTGCGGAGCAGAGTTGCAAGGGGGACTTTCGGGTTTCTGGCGGCGTGCAAGCGCGGGCGGGGAGACGAGATAATGGCGCTGACGCGTGGAAGTGCGTAGCTGGCGCGGGCGCAGCGGCGGCACAAGCCGTAAGCGCGGGCGTTGCGAACGATCAACGTGGTGAACGTGCGCGTGCTGGACGGGCGGTTTCAGAACAACTACCCCGGCGCGCGCGGGGACGTACGAGGAGTGAGTGTGCAGCACGCCGTGCGCCACGACGGAGAGGGGTGGCGAGCTGACGTTGGACGTGCAGGACCCGAATACTGGGATAACGTCGATGGCAGACCGGGCGACAGTGCGGCTAGGCGACCGGTACAGGAGCTGGGTGTTCTTGCTCAACCTCGCGCTCAAGCGGACGGTGCGGGCCAGGCGGCTGAAGGTGAACGCGGGGCGGTGTGGGTTCGGACACAGGTTTAGAGGGGGTTTATACGGACGTGAACGGGAAGGCGCTCAAGGACGGGCCGGGGCCGGACGCCGTGGGGCAGTTCATGAAGTCCGGGTTTGTTGGGGGCATCCCCGGGAAGTTTAGTCCCGGGGAATATGGGAGGGGCATGTACCATGCAGGGATGGAGCAGAAGTTCATCTTGCCGCATGGATATGGGATCAATCATTACGTCAACTAGGCGCAGCTAGAGGGCGGTTTGCAAGCGGTTGCGGGGCGAGGAGGTGATCGTGGGGCGGATGGTGAGAGGTATTTTATTGTGGAGCAATGGTTGGGCATCGGGTGTATTGTACTCGGTGTGGGATGAGTTGTGGGTTGGTTTAGATGGACAGTGGATGTTGGTTAGATGGTTGTCGGTGAGGGTGATGCGGAGTTGGGCGAGCAGATGTAAGGTTTGTAAAAGGTGAACGGAAGTGAATGCGGAGCGCCAGAAACCCGAAAGTCCCCCTTGCAACTCTGCTCCGCAAGCAGCTCGCCAGACCCCTTCTGCTTCATTCGCGCATGGCGGCGCACGCGGGCGAGGCGTCGAAGCCGCGCCGCACGCGCAGCCGCGGCGCGCCCTGCGAGAGGCAGAGCGGCAGGGCGCGGAGAAAGGCGAGGAGGAAGGCGGGTGAGGGCATGGCGGCGAGCTGTGCAGGGCGGGGCGGGGAGGAGCTGGGGAACGTAGACGCGGCAAAATGGTGGGTTCAAAACCGCGTGACCGCGCGTCACTGTATGTCACCGTAGTGGGCACTGGGCGGCCTCTGATTGGCGCCCGACGGCTACGGTTTGAGGCCGTGAGGGGTGCGGGGAACCGTTCCTGTGCACACGCTTCTGTAAGCGAGTTCGCATTTGGGGGACTACAGCGCTCACTCATTTTTTTGGCGTAAACCCTCTAATAGAGTGTTTACGTTATGGACCGATTCAGTTATGGGACCAACCCCTGTTTATTGCGACAGCCCTGTCGCAGCAAGTACTGCACTACGATGGAATCTGTTTATATCAATACAAACATCTCGGCGGTGCTGTTCAAAGGACCGCCGGCTTGCCGGCTTGGTTTCATATCTTCAGGAAGTCTGAAACTGGAGTTGTGATAAAGAAACCCGAAAGGCCCCCAAAAAAATTGTCGCAAAAGTCGCGCACAGGGTTAATCGAATGAATCGCTCTGGAAGAAAATTCAGCAACTCTGTTCTCACTGGCGCCGGATTGCCCATGAGACACACGAGTTTACTCGAAAGCCTATGCTGGTAAAAGTTGTGAAGAACTCTCCCTTCCTGTTCTGCCGCTGAAAATTCGGTGCAGCCTCCTCGCACGAGTTTCTGGTTCGCCCAAACCGTCTCGACTTAGTAGAGGACCAGGTTCCCATGATACGTCAAAGAAGTCATCTCGCTCCATCAACTCAAACGGAGCCGCTGCTTCTGAGATTCCCAGAGCCTCCGACACATAGAGGCCAGCCATTTCCGCCATCACCACTGGTTTAAGTGAATGCCGGAGATACATGAGCAGAGAGAACGCCGCCAACAAAATGAAAGTCAGCGATAACCAGTTTAGCACACGAAACTTCTCCCGCCATATCACACCCTTGTTCTCAATCGTGCTTCCGCTTGGGAGCATCAAATCTCGCGTGTTTGGCCCAACAACAGCCATCCCAATAGAGCCTTTGAAAAACGTATCCGCGAAATTCATTGCTGCGTTGCCTCGGGGTGACACTGCCGTAAACCTCGTTGTGTATCGCCGTGAGGGTACTTTCAGTAACCGTTTCTCTCGATTGACGACAACCACATCCACTCCATCACCTTCTGAGACATCAAAAGTGAAATCGATTTCGTTCAGGCGCTTCACATTCATACTGTCGTCTTTTGTGCTTAATCGATAGGTGGAAAACAAGAAAGCAACAAATTGTCTGTGGACCGCACTGATTGTTCTCTCTCGGGAAGCGCTCATGTCAGACTTGCTCATGAGACGCCCTTTTCCACTTGTTTCAAAGGCATCGCTAATACGTTCTCCAAACTTCCCGAGTCTGAAGTAAGCCTTCGCTGAGTAGTTGTTATTCTCGCTCCCAATTCTGAGAAAATGGTTGCTGCCAAACCGGTGAAGATCTGACCGAATTTCCACATCGACCGGGTCAGTGACACTCTGAAAAGAGTCTGTATTACGGTTCACAGTAGCCGTGACGCATGTGCTAAGGATAGTGTTGCTCTGGACAACACCCTGCAGAGATACGCTGGTGCAAGGAGGGTTGATGCTGGTTTTCGCTGCCTGGTATATAGGGTCAAAATTCGGATTTAGCGGTTCGACAATTCGGAAGGTGGCGACGTCATTGAGAACTTCCCGTTCTTCTGGGTTTGTTAAAAACAATACCAAAACTTCAAGACCGAATGATGCAGTGAAAACGAATAGCGCAACGAAAACAAGCCGAACAGTCAGGCCTCTCTGACTCTTGACTCGGAAGAGAGATCTGAGTTTGAATTCACGTGCAAGGTTTGATAGGTGGTTGATAGAGAAGCTGAAAGTGGAGACGGCACCTTCCCTCGTTCGTAACAAGAAGCCAGTTACAACTCCTTCTATGGTCAGAAGGAGAAGCAGCGAGAGAACGGCAACGATAACATCGTCGCGGTCGGTGAGATCTTTAGAGAAAATGCCAGTCACCTGAAGAGAGACTTGCATTTCACCTTGCAGAAAGGAAGCGATGTCTTTCTTGGTTATGGAAGGGGGCAAGACGTCCGATTCAGAAGGGACGAGAGAGGCGTAGTTGACACCGTGCATTTCAGAAAAGAGCTCACGAAACTCTGAGCGAGGCATTGCAGAAAGGTCAGTTGGGGGTTTGCGGATTGCGACCTGAAAATGCGTTCACTGCAGAGGCGAATTCGACTGACGAGGTGCGTGAGATAGTGCGCGATGGACTGAGTGGGGGCTATGGTTTGAAGGGGGAGATGACAAAGTGCTCAGGCAGAAATCGCATGACGGGTTTGGTCACCAGTACTGCAAATTGGAGTACTCCAGGAAGACAAGGAAAAGGCAGTGGCAGAGGGAGAGTGGCTATTTCAGAGGGAGAGAGGTGTTCTCCCCTACTGCTAAGACAAAAGAAGGGGCGCAGTTAGAGAGCACTGTACTGTACCAAGGGTACTGTAACCTGAAGTCGTGGATTCGACACACAGGATTACACCTCTATTCTTGGGCAGCAGGCTCAAAAGCAATGACGTTGCGAAATGAAGTCCTCCTGATCAGAATGGCTTGTCGCACTATATTTTTTATTTCTGCCATATTGATACGTACTGATGTCTTAATGCAGGGACAGCGTGTAGTACGGTTTTATAGAGGCCTAAACAAGCTTGTCCCGCATAGCTGGAGTAGAGCAAAGCTTATACTGCCGGATAGGAACTATATAAGAGCGGTATTCTTCGACCATGCGCTATTCCGGTGCGGACATGCATGCCCTGCAACGCATGAAGAGCATTGCAAATGTGTAAGACCATCTTTCGTAGCCTCGCCTATTTAGCAGGCCATGATACAGTACTGAAGTTGCAGTACCCTTGGGTTCGTCACCTGTATGCGCGCACCCGTTAACCAAACTCTTCGAGTCTCCTGTCCCCGGATTATTGCGACTGCCACCCAGCGTCAAAGGCCTTTTCTACAACATCCCGCCTCCGCATCCATGCCTTGCTGCCAACACCGGACTTTCCATTTTAACGAATTGATGACGATGCTTGTCGAATCGCTCAAGCACTGTGTGGCGTGCTGCTGATCTTAACTCCTCGAAAAACTTTCTGCGAAAGTCTGCCTTGCAATTGTGTGCCTTGCAATTGTGTGCCCTTCGTCCCCCTTCCGTGTGCACCAATAGAGAAATTTTGTTCTTGATAGGGTGAAGTTTCCCACACTCCCAGCAACTCTCTCGATTTCGTCTTCATTCGGCAAGTCGCCCAGTGCAAACCATTTGTCTGGGCAAGACCCAACGTACTATGTATTACGAAGAATTCGACGACCAAGGCTCCTCGTTCTTTATCTTCAGGGATGGCGGACAAGATTTAGGTTCTATAGCTGATATTCAGGTTCCAAAAGGGGAGGGAACTGCCTCGTTTCTGCGGGAAGACTTGAGGGTCGCCTCTAAAGTGGGGAATACGTTTACCAACGATTTGACAGGGCAAGATGACGTGCTGGTCGCTGTACTATCTCTCATTCTTCTCCTCGTCATCCAAGGAATTGTTTCCACTGTTTTGCTGCGCACGCGCGACGGAAAGGTGTCTACCTTCAGTTTTGCTGTCAAGCAGGTGGTGGAACTTGCTCGTGAGTTCAGACTGAAGAGGATCTGGGAGGGCCCGAAAGTGGGAGAGACATTCAACACTAGGTCTAGGAGGAACAGGATTGACATTCGGTTAGTCATAATTGCAATCGTTGTAGTCCTCGGCACATTCGGGCTTGAGGTACTTATTTTGTTTCTCACCGAACGTGAAGGCCGCGGTGTCACAAATCGGAGAGTCGCATTGAAATTGGAATATCCATTCAATCCGGACTGGGGGGCCGTACGATTTCACAACCGCGCATCCCTCAATCGTCCTTGCCTAGCGCTGGCGCTCTTGGGTGATGTTGACCAAGGGAAGAGTCGCATTACTACCTGTGTAACAACAAGCTTGGGGACAGATGCTTTCGATAAGTTCGAAAATGCGACAGAAATACAACAGCTTTCGATCCTCAGCGACGTTCACGAATATGGAATAGATCATGCTGTGCAGATTGGGGAAAAAGAGGCTGCCAGCTACGAGGCGCGGGCATTCTTTAACCTCGGTGATCAAAGACAGAGGATCATGAGCCGGGATGGCGAACTGCCCGATGCGACCCCCGACAGGATGAGAGTTATGCACAGGCAATATTTAGCCATTCTTTTCAACACGTACAAGCAAGAGATAGACGATGAGGCGATGAATCTGGAGAGATTGCAAGAAATCGACGGAAGCATACGATTTGCAGAAGCCGAGGGGGTGGACATCCCGATTGTCACGGCTTCAGATGGTGATGAAACAAAAGTTTTGAAGGCGTCCAAATCTCGGCGATTCTTCTCACAGGTCAATGCCACGCTACCCTTCGGTAGAGCTGCGTTGCGGGCGGCGCAACCGGTGTTTAAAAGCTGCATGGCTGTGCAAGTTCGTCTATGGAATTCACGGGATTTGTTCGCGAACGGGATAAAAGAGGATGCCGTCGCGGAAATCTGGAGCGAACAAGTAAGAATTATCAATTGGCTCTCCCTGGCCATAATCTTAGGGGTTGCCGTTTTCATTCTAGGCCTGCTTCGGCTTCTTCTAAAACCAGTAGCGACGGCGGAGATTGCGGCGTTGTTTGTGAGGGACGCGGTCGGGGCACAGTTGGACCGACCTGGAGCGCAGACCGGGGGGAATGAGAGATCCCGGTTCCTACCGCACCGTCGGCCACGGAGCGGTATGCAGGTTACGGGGATGGAGCCCAGTCAAGATAGAATCACAGGCGACTCGTTTTCAGTTCCGATGAGCAGCTATTCTAGTGTGCCGGTCGATATGGGTGAGGTCCACAGGATGGACGGGGCCGGGTTGCGCGGGACGAGTGGAGACTATATTTTTCGCAGCGCCGGTATCTCGCATCATAGGCGGATGGCGCAGAGCTCGGCGGATACTTCCATGGAGATGGACGGACTTAATGGTGGGGTCAGCGGTAATCATCGCTGATGTGGAGCACCATGACTAGGGTCTAGTGTCCATCGGGACCGTTAGTCGTGGACAAGTTATTTTATTGTTTCTAGACAAGGCAACTCGCGATTTCACTTTTGTTTTTGAAACCAGAAGGCTATCACCACAGGTGAAGCATTTGGTTGTCGATTCTTGGAAGTGTCTATCCGACCAGGACATTCTTTTTGCAAGAATATATAAATTAAATTAAACATTAATGAAGCTATCTTGGACACTGCTTCCTTAATTAACGCACTTGTTTCGCCAATAAACTGGTTATCGCTGACTTTCATTTTGTTGGCGGCGTTCTCTCTGCTCATGTATCTCCGGCATTCACTTAAACCAGTGGTGATGGCGGAAATGGCTGGCCTCTATGTGTCGGAGGCTCTGGGAATCTCAGAAGCAGCGGCTCCGTTTGAGTTGATGGAGCGAGATGACTTCTTTGACGTATCATGGGAACCTGGTCCTCTACTAAGTCGAGACGGTTTGGGCGAACCAGAAACTCGTGCGAGGAGGCTGCACCGAATTTTCAGCGGCAGAACAGGAAGGGAGAGTTCTTCACAACTTTTACCAGCATAGGCTTTCGAGTAAACTCGTGTGTCTCATGGGCAATCCGGCGCCAGTGAGAACAGAGTTGCTGAATTTTCTTCCAGAGCGATTCATTCGATTAACCCTGTGCGCGACTTTTGCGACAATTTTTTTGGGGGCCTTTCGGGTTTCTTTATCACAACTCCAGTTTCAGACTTCCTGAAGATATGAGCTTTGAATACGCAGAAAAGTTAATAATGTAACGCAGATTGAGGACATACAGTTCCCTTTTAAAATGAGGGGTTTCCTTTCGAAGTTAATTCACATGCAGTTTTAAGGTGGTTCAAAAAAGCTTCTTTCCCAGACATATCTAAAAACGACCAGGATGAATATGCAATTCTCACAAACTTGTTTCTGTCCCCAAGTCAGAAGTCAAGTACAATGGCGGGGGTATATTTTTCTTTCTTGTCGGGGAATAATATCCTCATATGCGGACAAAGGTCCAATAGAAGACACTAGTGTCTATTATCCCAGCGATTTGGATTAATTAATCCTCATGGAACAGTTGGTGGAGAGGTGCTGGCAAGTACTAAAAGCCCCGGCTTAGCCCCTTTATGTTGCTTTACGACTCGAAGGAGTGCGTAGAAAGCACGTGGGATGTGAAGCATATCCTTCCCTTGGACGAGTCGCATATGAAGACCTCTTTTGAGCTCTCTTCACGGCACTGCGAGCACACTCGCGTCGTCCTCTTGCCGCATACAACGCAATTCTTCTGCGCCCGCGCCGACGTCTCCGTTCCGTTGCGTGTCTTCTTCCTCTTCTTCGTCGGCGTTGCGTGCGGGCCGAGGCCTGATGTCGGGGTCAAGACAGTCGCGCCTTCACCAACTGACGCGCGAGTGCGCAGCCCGACAACGTCGTAGTTGTTGTCCACCAGCTCCAACGCCAGCTGCTCATAGAATTCGTTCTGTAGCATGGTTCGCAGCAGCCCCCTCCAGCCCGTGTGCAGCAGCCATGCGTCGACGATAACCATGCCCAGAAGAGACATGCCTACCCTCATAGACCAGTCGTGCGTCACGTATGTTCGCTCCAGCCTTAGGTCGTCCTGTCGACAGCGGTTATGCTGATCAATGCGCGCACAGGCGGAATAGTAGACCTCAGCGCACTGTGGCTGCTCGACCGTGAGCGCAACCCGTGCTGGGCCGGCCTCAGTCTGGCGCCAGTGACTGCGCTCGTACGGGGCGCCTGCTGCAGCGCTGGACGCGGACGAGATAAAGTACCGCCGCTCGCGGTCGACCCAGACCAAAGCCATCTCCGCCACGCCACCGTTTTCGTCCTCATGTGCGAAAGACAGCCAGCATCCCCTGTTTGCTACTGGCTTCGCCTTCAGTAGGCGCATGGGGAACTTCCTCGTCGCCGTCTTGACCACGCCGATGAAGCGCAGGCCTCGTGACCGCAGATGAGCTGTCGCCTCGTAGCTCGCAAAGTACGAGTCAGCACAAACAATGCGTGCTTCGGCACCAAGCCAGGGGCGCAGCAGTCTGTCCAGCACAACAGTGCCGTGGCCCAGCCCCTCCTCTCGCTCACTTCGACGCTCCTCCTCGTGCTGGGCCGTCGTCACCAGCTGCAATTGCATCATCACGCCACTCCTTCCGCACGCAGAGTTTTGGACTTCGCAGCCGTTCTCCGGCTTGCGGTCTATCGCCACATTATGTGGAAGCCCGTGCTCAATCCAGTGCCCGCCCTGCCCATACCACCGGCTCATGCTCTCGTCAACGCAGATGAAGTCGGACGGCACGAAGTTTGCGGCCCGATGGTGGTTGATGGCCTCAACGAAGTCATCAACTAGTCTCCAGCGGTGCTTCTCGGACAGCTCATCCGCTGTGCGCTCGCCCTGCTGGCTGAACACCAGGGAGGACCAGAAGTCCTCAAACCTGTTGCAGGGCATGCCAGTCTTGCTGCCAAAGCATGGAACGGAGAGCAAGCGGTTCCTCGCATTGACAGCCCACAGCTCCTTCCGCTTCCCGAAGGAGTATCTTGTTCCCAAGATGAGAATTGTAGTATAACGACGGACGCGCGCGCGGGGAGATTATTAACAGTGCGGCCGTGCACGGTGGACACGTGGGCGGGTGTGCCCACGTGTAGGGAGCGCGCGCGTGCCGAGCGGTCGTAATCTGGCGTACGTGTACAGTAGTGCACGTGTCGGCCAAGCGGTAGTCTACCAGTATGACGCGTGTACGCTAGCACACGTGGCATCCGTGCGGTAGTCTGTAAGCAGCGCGTGTGTACAGTAGTACACACGTGTAGCTGCAGCGTCCGCGCGGTAATTAGGAATTGAGGCGCTAGTTTTTTAATGGCGTACAGTACCTGGTACGCACTAGGCGGCAGGTACTGTATACTGGGACAGGTGTCCGAGGCGTCCCTCTGAGGGGTTAAGACCTGACACCCGTCCCCACCAGTAAACTGGGGCAAGCTCGCCCCCGTCCCTTTTGCGCCTACGTACGTCCGTTTCGGTTGTCCGCCGCGCGCGCTGGCTTCTAACCCGTTACCGGTCGCTCCCGTTTACGCACCACGGGGCGACTGCGCGTAACCGGCCAGTGAGCCACTCCCTTTTCGCGAGCTCGTCCGCTCGGTTCTATTAGCGCGTCGCGTCCACGCCGCGTGCTCCCTCGCTCAAGCCTCCGCCTCTCACCCAACCCAGGGCGGAGAGGAGTTATCCCACATTTGGTACTCTTGTGGAGGGGATAACTCTCGAGGTTGAGCCGCACGCGTGGTCGCTCGATCGCGCGCAGAACCGTACGGACGGAAAAGGTTGAGAAATCACCGCGTCGATCGCGAAGCGTATTCGACGATGAACCGACCGGAAGAAGGGGGAGACTCCGCCTCCGGGCGTCTGAGCACCCGCAGTGGCAGTGGCGCACCGCGCCCCCGGGTGGAGAACCCGGAAGCCCTGCTGCGACCGCCACCGCGACCGGGCCGCACGCGAGCGTCCGCATCGGATGTTACGCCGGCCGTGTCGGCAGGCACCGAGAATCGCGTCCAATGGATGGTCGACGCGATTCAGCCGCGCATCCAGGCCTGGGTCGAGGAGTTCCTCGCTACGGAACTCCCCCAGGTAGCGCGCGTATGCCTCGACCGAACGGTGCCCGCGCTCGTGGACGCGCACGTACGCAGCGCGATACCACCGCTTTTGGACGAACTTCTACCCGCTCAAGTCCAATGCGAGGTGGTGACCGCGCTCACCACTGTGGATGAAGAATCCCCGTCCGGTACGGCTCTAAAGGGAGCCATCAGCTCCGCCGTGGCCAATCGTCTGGCCACGACCTTCGCCGGAGCAGGAGTCGACGCACGCGAGCAGCGCGACTCGACCGCTCCGGATCCTACGCTAACGCACGCTGAACCGATCGGCGCCGCACCCGGGATCGGTACAATGGCCCCTCACCCGGAGGGTAAGACCATTTACCTCCCACCAATTTATGGTGCTACAGGAGGGCCCACAGAAAATGGCCCTCCCGTACTCGCCGATACGGCTGGCCCCCGCGGGACAGAAAACCGCCTGGGGCGCTTCGCGACAGAAAAGCGACAGCCGTATCGGTCGAGCAGAAGAAGCGCACCCGGCGCTCAAGGTTACACCTCGGAGGGTACAGAAAACCCCTCCGAGGAAGAAGACACAAGACGTCGCCACAGGGCGACGCGCAAGAACCGCGACGGACGCTACGCGCGATACCGCGATGCCGGAGGGGTCGGTTACCCCTCCGATGATAACCGCGACGGACGCTATACGCGATACCGCGATGCCGGAGGAGGTGGATACCCCTCCGATGACGAGGACACCGAGTCGGACGGATCGCGCAGAGGCCGGAGGAGGTGGATACCCCTCCGATGACGAGGACACCGAGTCGGACGGATCGCGCAGAGGCGACCGCAGAGGTCGCAATGCGCGCGACCGACGTCGGTTCCGGCGAGAAGACTCCGATCCGGAGGGCTACAGTAGCCCCGGCGGAGAAGGAGACCGCCACCGCAGGGGCAGAGACCGCCGGTCTGCCCCGAGGCGGGATCCGAAACGGCTGCCGGTGATCAGGCCGCTGAACGACCTGTTCACCAAGGCCGTCGACTACCGCACGTATAGGCTGGAAAATCGCAGCGCGCGCTACGACGCGAGTACCGCGCGGCGAGTTAACCGATATCGGAAGAAGTTGGACGTCCAGCTGAAAACCCACACATTCGGTGGTCAAGATCCAATCGCGGTGCTAGGATTTCTCGCGCGCTTCAAGATGGCCTGCGACCACAATGGGGTCAGCGAAGGCGCGGCCGTATGGTGTTTCCAGTTTTATTTGACTGGGCAGGCTCACGCCTTGCTCCAGTCCAGGCTACACGGGAACACCATGGCGGTCGATGCGGAGCAGCGCGATATGCTCGAAACCTACGCGGAAGTTGTTAACTTTTTATTGCGCACGTACGCGACTGACGAAGTTATTTCCGAAGCGGTCGGTGATGTCACCTCCTTCCGTCAGAGCTCTAATATGACGGAGGAGGTGTACAGTAACCAGTTGTGGGACAAGGCGTTGCGCTGCGGAACCGTATTTTCGGACAGGCGCCTGAAGTCCCTTTTTGTTGAGGGACTTCTGCCAGCGACGTGCGCGCAGGTGCGGAATTATCTCGCGACGCATCCGGGCGTGGACTACCAAGCGGTGGCACGCTACGCGCAAGCGATAGGCGAGACGCACCGCTCGGCTCGAAGACAGGCGACCTCGCTCGCGTCGCCTCAAGCACCGTCCGATTCGGTGAGAAGATTCACGCGCAACGCGCGGACAAGACCCGTGCTGTCGGTCGAGTCCCTGTCTGAACTCCCGACAGCGCGCGGAACCGAAACGGAGGAGATACTGGCGGTGACGGACCAGTCCGCGACGCCGAGCTCGCTTAGCTCGCCGCCGACTAGCTACCATCCGTCACCTGCCTCGTCCCCGGCGGGCGCGCCGATGGCGCCCGCCCAACACGGTGACGCGCGCGCACATCCGTACGGAAGGCCAGTACAGAACCAGCGGGTCCGGTTCTTCAACCAAGGATTACCGGGACCCCCGCCGTGCCGGTTCTGTCTGGACCTGACCCACCGACAGGAGCAATGTCCTGTGGTGGCGGATAGCGCGCTGCGTTCGAAGCTTTTGCAGGCCCGCGAGGCCAATTATCAAAAGCTTCGGATCCGTCAAGGTCTCCGCCCGGGTTCGCCGTTCGAGCGCCAACCGCCGACCGCGTGGCGAAATTCGCGTGCGCAGGCTCCCACGGGCATCAACGTGGTCGAGCCGCGCGAGGCCGTCCAATCGGAAGAACCCGCGCTACCGCTGACGGACGAGGGGCCCGAGGACCTTGGGTTGACGGGGGAAGCCGGGGAGGACGCGTAGAGGCGTCGACGATCCTCCCCGTGCCAAGCCTCAATAAACAAGGCACCCCGTCGACCGCTTCGGTACGCGCGCCATCGCAGAGCCGAACGGACGAAGCGGCAATTTGCTTCTTCAAGAAGCAAAATTATAAGGTCACCGCAACGGTCGGACGACGACGCGCGATGATGCGCGCCATCACGCCGGTTCTAGATTCGGGCGCCGGCCCGAATCTAATCCACCTACGCTGTGTGGCAGAACCGTGGCGCGCTGCCATCCAGTCCGCGCGGAGCCCGCCGCTCATCGACGCTTCGAATAGGTCGATGAAGGCCCTCGGCGAGCTCAAACTGTACGTCCGGATTGGTGAGTTCGTCGCGCGCGTGCCGTTCTTGGTCGTCACCAACCTCGCGGTGGACTGTATCCTCGGGACCACGTTCCTGGATCGCCACGTGAAGGCGATCCTGCCACCGCAGAGGAAGGTGCTGTTCCATCATGCGGCGCCCGTAGCGCTGACGGGAGTCACGCCCTCGAGGCACGACCGCAAGATGGCCTCGAGGGGACCGTCGCAGCAGCTCCCGCAGGAGGAAAATTCGGCCGACCGGAAGCGCGCGCAGTTCCCGACGAACGTACCGTCACGGAAAATTCGCGTGGTCAAGGGGGTCACGATACCCCCGATGACCCAAGCGATGGTACGCGTCGCAACACCGGTTGGGGGGCTTTGCTTCCTGCAAAACCACCCCAAAACGGCGCATAAGAATTTATGCCTGATGGCCCAGGGGGTCATGGACCTCTTCCCGGGCGAGCCGTTTACGGTGCTTGTTAGCAACTTCGGAAGCCGCGCGGCCCACGTCCCCAAGCATACCGTTGTTGGCCTCGCGTTGCCATCCCCCACACACATCCTGACACTTGGCGTGCCGGTCCCCGGAGAGGCCGACGCTAAGGAAGGGGGAGGGAACAAAAATAATTCCTCGACCGCTACGGAGGAACAGGCGCGACGCGAACAACCAGTTACGGCCGAAGGCAGAATTCCTCGACCGCTACGGAGGAACAGGCGCGACGCGAACAACCAGTTACGGCCGAAGGCAGAATTAAATCCACCACCGCTACGGGAGGAGGCGCGCGACGAGAAGAACCGGAAACGGACGAAGCCCACAGTGGCAATCCCGCTAACGCGAATGAGCGGACCGATACGGACGCGGAGAAGACCCGCTCGTGGGAAGAAGACGTCCATATTGGTGCAGAAGACAGTACCGTCCGGTCGGAAATTATGGACATGCTGTCCGAGTTCAAGGACATGTGGTCCGGCCACTTGGGTAAGATCGATGCTACGAAGCATCGCATCGAGCTGAAGCCCGGTGCGAAGCCGATCTACCAAGCACCCTACCGAGCCGGACCCATCGCGCGCGAGAAGGAGAAGAAGGAAATCGACCGCATGCTGCACGCGGGAGTCATCGAACCGACATCGGCCGAGTGGGCGAGCCCCGTGGTCTTCGTCCCTAAAAAGGACGGGACCATGCGGTTCTGCGTGGACTATCGCAAGCTAAACGCCGTTACGGTTCGCGACTCCTACCCACTACCGCGCATGGACGAATGTATCGACTCGCTCGGCGATGCCACTGTCTTTACCACGCTAGACTGTAATAGCGGGTATTGGCAGGTGGAGATCGCCGAGGAGGACCGTGATAAAACGACGTTCGCGTCGCATTCGGGCCTCTACCGTTTTCTACGCATGCCGTTCGGTCTCAAAAACGCGCCCGCGACATTTCAACGAGCGGTCGACATCATCCTGTCCCGCGTGAAATGGGAGACCGCGTTGGTCTACCTCGATGACGTCATTGTCTACTCGCGAACCGTTACGGAACATATGGCACACGTGCGCGAGGTACTACGGCTTCTACATACCGCGGGCGTGTCGCTAAAATTGGCGAAGTGCGCGTTTTTCGACACCTCCGTAACCTATCTCGGGCACGTCATTCGTCCGGGACGGTTGGAGGTGGAGCGACGCAACGTCATCGCGATCGAGCGCGCGCGCGCGCCTACGAACCAAACGGAACTGCGATCCTTTCTCGGGATGTGCAACGTGTACCGGCGGTTTGTGCAAGGATTCGCGAAGATCGCCACGCCGCTGAATAAGAAGACCGGCAAGAATCAGCCCTACGAGTTCGAGATCTTAACCGATGCGGAATACGCGGCGTTTGAGGAATTGAAGCGGCGCCTCGTGTCGCCGCCAATCCTCGCGCTACCCCGCTACGGACGGAAATATACGCTGGACACCGACGCGTGCGGACACCAAGTGGGTTGCGCCCTTCTACAGGAGCAACCCGATGGAGGTACTCGACCGATCGGATATTGGAGTCGTGCGTTGACCGACGCGGAGCGCAATTATACGACTACCGAAAAGGAATGCTTGGCCGTAGTGTGGAGCATCCTCACCCTACGGCCGTACCTATACGGAAGCGCGTTCAACCTTCGCACAGATCACGAGGCCCTACGCTGGGTCCTCAATTTAGCGGACAGTTCCGGTCGGCTCGCTCGCTGGCGCCTGCGCTTGGCGGAGTACGACTACGAGGTACAGTACCGCCCAGGCGTCAAGCACCAACTCGCGGACGGCGTATCGCGCTTACGTACCGATGGAGGAGACACCGAACCGGTCGATGATGAGGTCCCGTGCTTCGCGGTCCAGTACGAAGAGGGCAGCGAGGCCCTCCTGGACAATGTGCACTGGGACCCGCCGCAAGACCGCCCGGACGGTTGTCACACGCTCGCGATAACTCCCGAGGAACGCGACGCTGCGTCCATCTCGGTTGAGGAATTTTTACGCGAACAAGCTGAGGACGCCTTCTGTCGCTTCGCCGCGGAAACCGTCGGGACGCCGAACTCGAAGTTCGACATCGACCGCTACGGATTTCTCGTGAGGACGTCCCCGCTGGACGGGACCCTGCAGCGCGTGGTACCGACTCGGTTGCGCCCCCGGGTACTGTACCTGGCACACCATCCGAGGTTGGCAGGTCACCCGGGAGCGACGCGTATGTACTACACCCTTCGCAGGGAGTACTACTGGCCACACATGGCCAGCGACGCGTTTTCGACCGTACGGAATTGCACCTCGTGTGCTGCGACCCGCGGGACGCTTGTCAAGAACCAAAAGGATCTCAAGCTGTTCCCAGCGGCGGGCCCCTTGGAGTTTGTCGCGATGGACCTCCTGGGGCCCCTGCCCAAGACCGCGCACGGAAACCAACACGTGTTGGTAATTACCGACCGGTTCTCCAAGCTAACGCGCAGTATCCCGCTCCGGACCACAACCGCTTCGGTCGTCGCAAACGCGTTTTTAGACAACTGGGTCTACGTCTACGGAGCGCCGCGCTACGTACTAACCGACAATGGCCCCCAGTTCGCTGCGAAATTCTTCGACGCGGTATGCGCCCTCCTGGGGGTGCGGCATTATCTCACGACAGCCTACCACCCCCAGTCGAATGGGCAGACCGAACGGTTCAATCGCACGCTGGTGCAACGCCTCCGGCACTACGTGGAGGAGCACCAGCGCGATTGGGACGACTACGTGCAACCGCTGACCTTCGCGTACAATACGCAGGTCCACCGGTCGACGGAGACGACTCCGTTCGACCTGGTGTTAACGCGGCCACCGTCCGGTTTGATTCTCCCCGGTACTGTGCCGCAGGACGCGGGGACCCATCGAGAGGACCCGCGGACCCCGGTGCAGTACAAGCGCGCCACGCTGCGCAAGCTTCGCGACGCTCTCGACCGCGCTCGGACGAAATTATCCGCATCGCAAAAGCGGTACAAGGACGATTTTGACAAGAAGGTCCGCTTCCGTCCGGTCGTTGTGGCGGGCGATTTTGTCTACGTTGATCGCCCGCCCCGCCCGTTGACAAGCGTCGAGCGACGCACGCGTGCGCAAGGTACGACCGGAACGGACGAGCTCTCTGTCAAACTTCTACCAAAGACAGAGGGGCCGTTTCGCGTGCGCTCCGCTACGGACACCACGGTCCTCATCGAGCAGGACGGTGTGGAGAACCGCGTGAGCATCGACCGCGTCACAAAAATGCCACGCGGGCCGGGGGACACTGTCGCCTCGGCCATTCCATCCGCATCGGACGCGCAAACTACAACGCCCCGCGCGGAATACGTCGTTGACCGCATCGTCGGACACCGTATGACCCGCGGCGGCACCGAGTACAAGGTTCGCTGGTACGGGTACGCCGCCTCCGACGATACCTACGAGCCCTCCGAGGGGCTCCCGCAACCTTTCATCGACCGATATTGGCGTACGCACCAAGGACGGACAAGCGCGCTCGCGTAGCGCTTCTTCTGGCCTCGCATGGCCGAACCGCCAGGACGACCTCGCTCGCGCGCGTCGTGCACTACCGCCCGCACGTGCCAAAAGGAGAAGGCAAGGAACACCGCTAGTCGGCTCTGTTTACTGTGGGCGAAGCCCCTAATGGGCTACGCGAAAGGGGGCGACCAACGGGTCGGGGCTCAAGAACGACGCGTGCGCTTAGCCGGCGGAGCCGCCGCGGCATCTTCGGGCGCGGGGCGCGAGGCCCCGACCGTAGCGGCAGGCATCGGCGGCGCCGCGAGACGTTGGCTGACGACCGCGAGGATGTCCTGCACGCCGCGGAGCTTCTCGTGATGCTCGACGCGCTCACGCTCCGCCGCGGTGGAGGCCTCTCGGAGCGCCGCGACGGTCGTCTCCAGCTGCTTGGCTTGGTGCATCCACTCGCGCGCCTGCAGCAGCGCCTGCTCAACCGACGAAGGAACTGTTGCCCCCTCGAAGGAGCAAGCGTACTGCAGGGCAGTGAACGCGGCCTCCTCACGGAGGCGCTCCGGGGAAGACCGGCCGGACGGTTGTGGAACTGGAGGAGGCGGCATCGGAACGGGACGATGATCGCCTTCGGTACCGGTCACCACGCTGATGTGTGGGGGGCTTGAGGTGGGGGCCGAAATTCCCACGACACCGGGGGGTTCTCTTAACCCCTTCGGCGAGTCGCTCTGGATCGAGGCCACGCGAGCGGACCCGCCGCGGGCCGGTACCGCGGTCTCGACGACGCTCCTCACCGCACCGGTTCCCGCATCGCGCGGCGGCGCGATATCGGCATCGGCAAGCAAGCCGCCCGTGTCACCCGCGTCGACCGTGTCGACTGCGCCGTCCACGTCGACCGCGACGGTCGCGTCCGCTGGACCGGGGGCCGCGCTGCCACCATCGGCACCGGTCTCTGCCTCGGCTCCGGCGGGCATCGGTAGGGTACACCGCTGGTTCCAGCTGAACCACGCGAAGTCCGGCCGGCCGCTCCAATCCATACCCTCGGTGAACGACAACAGCTGCGTCGCGTGCGCCGCGTCAAACGCCGTACCCTCGAGGATCTCCGCGATACCGACCGAGCGGATTAAATCGATGAGCCCCGCCGAGAGGCGGAAGAGCAGGCCGCGCTCACCGAACGGTTCCTCGCGCCGCGCGATCAGCCGCGGGTCGGGACACTTCGTGAAGAACGGCAGTCCCTCGCGAGCGGCGTGCAAGAAGCACAGGAAGGCCAAGACAGCCCATTCGGAAAGCATGATCGCGTGCACCAAGACGCGCGTTCGCTCCGTTTCCGCGGATTCCGATCGGCCGAGCGGCAACCAATGCGCCGCCACGTACGCCATGACGCTCGGCGTCGGTACGCACAGGTACTCCGGCGCCTCGAACGTCGACCAGTTCGGCGGGAGCGCGGGGTACAGGCCACGCCGCGCGGCGCTGGGCACCGAGAAAAACTCGGTGCTGTGCCACATGTGGAAGAAATCGTCCACCCGGCGCCAGCGCAGCCGACTCTCGCGCGCTGCGTCCTCACCCCACCGCGCTCGGTTCGCAACGCTGTACCAGCTGTCGAAAGGCCGCGGAAAGGCCACCAAGCGGACGTCGGGCGCGAGGCCCTCGTAGCGGCGATACCGACCAAAGAGGTTCAGCAGCGAGATGTGGTACTTTTCCTCGCCCTCGCAGCGGACGTAGAGCAAGTCACTGCCCGCCGCGGCCGGCGTCCGACACGGAGCGTGACGCCACCGCGCCTTCCACGCGCCGGCGCGGTTCTCTTGCGCCACGGCACCGCGTCCGGACGGAGTCTTGATCGCGCGCACCATCGGAATGGCCGCGAACCTCGCCGCGTCCAGCAAGTTCCGCTGAACGTACTCCTCGACCGTAAGCGGAGGCTTGCGGCCCGCAGCGCGTCGGCGTGCGCGCCGGCGGCGGTGGTCCATCGAGGACCCGGGCCACAGCGACCGTACGGAACCAACGCCGCTGCGCAGCCAGCCCGGGGTACTCGGGGCGGTGAATACCCGCCCCAGCGACGTTGTCGCTCCCCGTCCGGCCGGCGCAAGCGCTACGCTACTCGACGGCGCCGGCGCCGCGTACGGCGCCTCGGAAGCGGCCCTTGTGAGCGCCGTACCCGCAGCGGGCAGCGGCGACATGGGAGGCGGCGGCAGCTCCACGGGGAGCTCCGGGTCCGCCTCGACCATTCTTGGAGCCACGCCCACGAGGGGCAGCGGCGGGGACTGTGTTGCTTGGGCGCCCGGCGGTGGCGGAGCGACCGGTACGGGCGAATCAGTTGGCGCTTGCGCGGGCACCGCCACTCCAGGGGGCGGGTGCAGGCCGTCGCGAAGGCGTCGCCGCGGTTGGAAGGTGGGACCGACCGGCGTCGCTGCCGGAGCCCGAGGCGGGCTCAACGGCTGCCTGTACGCGCGCACAGCCGGCGTGTCGCGATGACCGTCCATCGGTTGGTTGAAGAGCTGCTGTAGGGGAATGTCGTCGTCGCTGTCGGAGGAGGTTTCGGAGTTCGCAGGGGAGTGCTGGGGAAGAGTTGGGGGGTCAGTGTGGATCGCGTGGGGAGAATCGGAAGACGCGCTCTCCGAATCGGTCGAACTCGCGGCGTTATATACCGCCAGCTCGCTGACGAGCCAGGGGGCATGATCGTCCACGCGGAGGGGCTTCTGTTCCCGCATCGTGCGCGATAGAAGGAAACGTCCGGAACGGACCCGCGCGCTCGAGTAGAGGGTCGCTACGGGGACGTAGCGAAAGCTAAGGGGGGAGGTCTGTAGTATAATGACCGGCGCGAGCGCGCGGAGGTCATCGGACGGCCGTATACGGTATACACGTGGGCGGCTGTGCCCACGTGTAGCGAGCGCGCGCGCATGCCGAGCGGTCGTAATCTGGCGTACGTGTACGTAGCACACGTGTCGTCCGTGCGGTAGTCTGTAAGCAACACGCGTGTACAGTGGTGCACACGTGTAGTAGCAGCGGCCGTGCGGTAGTAGCAATTATGGCGCTAGTTTTTTAATTGTGTACAGTACCCGGCACGCACTAGGCGGCAGGTACTGTACTACTGTACTGGGACAGGTGTCCGAGGCGTCCCCCTGCGGGGTTAAGACCTGGCACCCGTCCCCACCAGTAAACGGGGGCAAGCTCGCCCCCGTCCCTTTTGCGCCTACGTACGTCCGTTTCGGTTGTCCGCCGCGCGCGCTGGCTTCTAACCCGTTACCGGTCGCTCCCGTTTACGCACCACGGGGCGACTGCGCGTAACCGGCCAGTGAGCCACTCCCTTTTCGCGAGCTCGTCCGATCGGTTCAATTGGCGCGTCGCGCCGGCGCCGCGTGCTCCCTCGCTAAAGCCTCCGCCTCTCACCCAACCCAGGGCGGAGAGGAGTTATCCCACAACCAGCACAGTGACCCATGCATGCATGCACCAGCAGCCTTCTCAGCCAAAACCACACAGCACCACAAAACGAGCCCTCGCAGCACTACCAAAGTGCCAAATGGCCAACACACGCCGACACAAACAACAAAAAAGGCACAGACCAGCAAACAGGCAAACAACACGAAACATACCAGACGCACGACAACAACGAGACCGATAGCAACTCACAAAGGCAGGACACCACAAAGGAAGAAACCAATCCACGACAACAGAAAGCCACAGCTCCACACCAAACCAGCAAAAGGCAAGACAAGGCCGAGCAAGAAAACGCGACCAAGAGCCATCCCTCATACAGTAGACAGAACAACCGCACCACCCAAAACGCTGAAACAGGCAAGGCGTTACCCGGATGCCCCACAGTGGGCAATTGCCCATAATGCGGAGCTGGACCAAACCGACGCAATGAATGCGATCGACTGGTCAGCACAGACCCACCCGAGCAAGAAAAGAACGATCATAGCGACCACGATTACATATAGATACAAACACGGTAGTGACACAACAGACACCACACGCAAAGCCCGGTGCTCGGTCAGAGGAGATTGAATGAAGGCCAACGTGCACTATGACCCAAATAAAATCGCGACATACATGGCCGACCGCACAACGATCCGAACATTCTTCGCGCTCGCAGCCTCCCGAAACATGGCCATAGAGCAATTTGACATAACAGGAGCATACCTCCACGAAAAATATCAACACACGCACAAAGTATATGTGTGGCAACCGCAACGATTCGACGGCTCGTACAAACACACGAGCACCCATGGCGAGCTCAAAGGCAACCTCTATGGCACCCCCGCAGCGGCAAACATCTACAGCAGAGAACTTCACCGGCACCTCAGGAGACATGGATACCAGCAGATGAAAGCAGACACCTCCCTTTTCATAAAAAAACGCAAAGGAATCATCCTCGTCGGGATAAGTATGGACGATTTTCTGCCCATCGCCTCCAACACAGCCCTGGTCGGTGACCTGTACAAAACCCTGCAACAAAAGTACACGGTCAAAAGACTGGGCAGGCCAACCAAGTATCTCAACTGGACCGTACAATACGAGAAGGAGGGGATCCACCTCTCACAGCAGGGTCACATCGACAGCGTCGTCGCGCTCATGTCACAACAGGACAGCAACCCGAAGCGCACACCTTAACTCGACGGCATCAACATGGATCCGCCAGCCGACAACGAACCCATGAGAGAATACATCGCTGATATCTACGGCAAAGCAGTAGGGGAAATCCGCTACATAGCGGACAGCACACGACCAGACATCGCATTCGCAACAATGGCCCTGGCACGAGCCCAGAAGAAGCCCACACAACGCCATTGGCAACTAGCACAACGGCTAGTACAGTACTTGCAATCGACGAGAAGAGAGGGGATATTGATGAAATCGGCAAGCCAGCCGAGCGTCCAAATCTACGCGTACTCGGACGCAGACTACGCCAACGACCAGAAGTCCAGAAAGTCCATAACAGGCTGCCTCACGCTGGTCAACGGCTCGCCCGTGCAGTGGCTCGCGAAACAGCAACCTGTAGTAGCGAAGAGCACGTGCGAGGCAGAGTATATCGCAGCAGCAGAAGCGGCCACACTCACAATATGGCTGCACCAACTGCTCCAAGAAACCACACTGCCCACCGCCTGCCCCAACCTCCACGTCGACAATACGGCCGCCGTGCAGATGGCGAAAAACATTGTAGCAACACGCAGACGCAAGTGTATCGACGTAAGATACCACTACTTGCACGATCTCGTGCAAAAAGGGGAACTAACAATTCTGCGCATACCAACAACGGACCAATATGCAGATATATTCACGAAACCCCTCAAGGTGACGCTATACACAACCCACAAAGACAATGTTCAAGTACAGCCAGCGCCAACACGTGCACACCAACCCTCGCGTCGGGGGGAGTGTTGTTCCATCCAGAAACCACATCAGACGCTCAGCCAGCGTGCACGCAAGACCAAACAAAAAGAACCGCACATGGTTCCATCCAGAGCCAAGTCAGTAGTGCACCCACGATAAGGCGCAGCCAGTAAGGCACACCACTCACTTTGACAATAAAGTCACCGCCGTCCCCCCAGCCCTCTCGGGATCGGGGGTATCGGTGTTCCTGGAACCACACATTGCACACCGCTGCGCTGCGGGCTGCGGATGACGACCACGACCGCATGCTTCAGAGGCACTGCGCCGTGCCAAATGAGCCCTTTTTAAAGCCTATCACCAACAAGCGCGCCAGAAGCGACATCAAACGCTCATCTCGGAGCATTTTGTGGCCGGTGGGCCGTGACCTGTGGATAAACCTCCATTAGTTCGAGCTGTCAGTAGTGCGTATCTATAGCTTATGGTACGAGGGTGCACTATTGAGGGGTACCTACTGTAAATCAAAGTCCTCAAGTACGGTATGATACGGTATGCCCTAACAGTGTAAGACCGTTATGCTCGAGTACTGTGCAGTTGTCGCAAGTCCGGAGACACTACCAATGAGCGTAGAGCCATGCACGCACATTCTGTAAGTGCCAATACGGGAAACTGCAGGGGTGAACGAGCGTTGTTGAGTGGGGTAGAAGGGGCAGAAGAGGGACACCCCACCCTTACGGCGCCTTCAAGCAGGCCAACCCATGGCCACACCACCCCTGACGGCGCCTCAAAGCGGGCCGCCCCCACGCACCCCACGCACCCCACGCGCCACCCCACCCCTGACGGGTCTGAGCTCTGTTGTAAATAAAGAGGGTAGTGCTGGCACCAGCTGTATACAGCTTGCATACATATGCTAGGCCGAAACACTGGCTTATCATAGAATAAACTGCTCCTTTATGCCTTTACTCAACATGCGTTGTGAACTTTGGATTTCCTGGAATCATATAATTCTCCATCTGCCGCAAAATATGTCTTGGAGCTCGCTTCACCACTCTGGCGAAGAGCATCGCCTGAAGACTTCAATGGATACGCATCGATGATTTCGAAATATGAGCCCTTTGCAAACATGCAGCACGGAAGGTTGCTCAACAGCGTTACTGGCCCTTCTCAGAATGAATCAATTTCATAGCTCCAACTGATCAGCCAACCAAATTTGTCATGAGATTATCTATTTTCTCTTCCCCTTCCCCCTGAGGCCCATTCGAAATTGAATGTTCCGAAATATTTCTGGAACCATCGCTGTGAGGACCCAATAGATTCAAAGTGCTCGTGTAACTTCTGTAGCTGTGACTTGGCAATTTTGACTGCGTCTCTCTTGATAGGAATCCTCTTGCGACATCCGTCCCCCTTTCCCGCCAAACCACTGTGTGCGCTCATTACCGAAACACTACAATATACATTTAATGCTGTGGCACGCACAGTGTCGTCATGCGCATATCGGTTCGCACAGAAAGACCTGAGGCTTATGTACTCAGCCAATTTCTCCCACCCCAATCTTCGGGGCTTTCGTCGCATGAAGCCTTGCAAATTGGCCAAGTAATCCGACGTCTCACCACCACTTTCCTACCTTTTCGGTCACTCCCAAAACTACGCCATTGTTCGTAGCAGGTTCGTATCTGTTATTTCATTGCACAACTCTGAAGAAGGTGCCCCTAATCTCGACATAGTCCAAAGTCGCGCGATGAGAGCGTTCCGCAACTGACATTCCATGGAAATTCTTGGCGGTGCCGGTAGTGGGAAGAATTTCCTTCTGCGTCATATTCTGAAAGAAGCTTCGTACAGCCGAGGACCGGCACCATACGTTGTTGCATGTGCGTATTCCAACCGCGCTGCATCCGTGCTAAACGGGACCACAATTCATTCATAATTCGCAGCACCTGCCCACTGGACCTTTCAGGAGGAAACTTTGCTCTCTTTCGTGTCCAAGAAACCCAGTATCCTGCAAAGTCTTTTGGACCTCCGTGTCTTGGTAATAGACGAAATCTTGCACATGACATGCGGCATGTTGGACTCCATTGATGGCGTGTTGCGAGAGTTGGCAGTTCCAAGCGAAAAGGCATCGCTACCCTTTGGTGGTAGACAAGTCGTCCTAGCTGGAGATCCCTTCCAGCTTGAAGCCATTCCACAAAGACTCGCAACCGCAGAGGAAAATCGACAAGCGTATTACTCTCGACCATGGTTCCTCTGCTTCGGAGGTTTTGGGACAGGCGTCGTAGTGAACCTATCCAGGAACCACAGGCAATGCGGCGATTCTCATTTTTTCAGTCTGTTAAGCAGGTTGCGTCACGGAAAAGCTAGTTTGGGAGACCTGTAGTGCACTGTACTCTGTACCGGGACAGCTGTCTAAATCTCGCCAAAATCGCGCTCGTCGCCACCACGTGTGCCACGGATACACGTGGACACTGTCTCTCTGCCGGACCATACCGGTGGACACGTGTGAGCCCTCTGCCACCTGTCGGGCCTATAGGGGCCGTTACTTGGTTCCCTCGGGGCTACACCCGTTATATTATAGTTATTCTAATTTACAGTGTATGTGGGAGAACGGGTACCGACCGGTGTCGATAAACGTAACAACCCGGAGGGAGATCCCGTAGGGGTGATCAGACGATACTGGAAAGGCAGGGGATAACTCAGCTTGTACACGGGGTGCACGTACCGCCACGGGTGACAGGTGGCGGCGGAATGGCCACGTGTACCGCCGTACGTATAACGTCCCGATAGGGTACAGTAGACTAGAAGGTCCTACTGTAGGGGCGTAGAAATTAGTGTAATAGGAGTGTCAGCCGGGGGAGTCCTGGCTAGCACACGTGGTGCGCGCTCTGCCTGCGAGTACAGGTGGCAGGAGTACAGCCACGTGTGCCGCTGTACAGATTACTCCCCGGTGGAGTACAGTAGAGGTACTCCACTGTAGTGATCCAAAGTAGAAGTGGATCACTACTGTACTACCCGGCCGCCGGAGGTCGACGTACTTAGGGGCCGAGGCAGTACGACCCCAGAGTAAAGGGGGGCAGCGACCCCCTTTGGCGAGAACTGAGGAAAAACAGACAGATCGTCCCGTGCGGGTTATTCTTGAGGGCCGGAAGCACACGCTCCCCAGTTTGGTCGTTCCACCGCCTGGTGGAAGCGTATGCCCATTGAGCCCTATCCCCTCCGGGGTCGCAATTCCACTCGCCCGTTTACCGGAGTCACAACCGCCGCCCTCGCAGAGAGGTTGGTGGTGTTGTAATTTTACCGCTGCCGTGGACACCCCCTCCGTGACGTGGTAAAAACCGAACCGGAAGGATCCATATTATTACAGTATAATTTAGCTTCGTCATGACGACGACGGGACTATATAGTCAACCCGATAATCAAAGTAAAGAGGCACGAAGCCTCGGGTCTTTTACCTTGGTTTCTGGATTCCAGGTTGTAGCCTCGACTCGGTACTGGCTCGCCCATACCGACCGAGCCATCTACACCCCTGGAATCCTAACTGCCTTCCCCGCGCGCGTCGACCCAACCGCGAGAGCGCTACGTTAACTACGGTGCTGCCGTTCTGTTAGTCTGTTTTTCCTTTAATTCTTCCTCTTTATTGCTGACTCTAGTTCTACCTTTCTAGCGCGCAAGCCGCGCCCGGATCCCGGTTCCGGTCATCCACCGGGTGGTCTCCCGAATTCCCTTACGGGACGAACGCGCGTCGCTCTGCCTACAGCCGCCACACGTGGCTGTAGTGCACGACATTTTAATCTCCCGACCTAGAAACAGTCGATACTCTCGTGCATCTGAGTGTCCTCTTTCTTCTCTGACCTACTTCCCTTTCTATCTATCCTCCCTGCGCCTTTCCCTCATCCACCGACCGTAGGTGTATTCGTCATAGTGACCGGCTCCGAGTCGTCCCATGACACTCGTCCGAGAGACGTCCCAGCGCCCGTCGCGGTGTGGATCACGCGGAACCGCCGCGAAGGCCTCCGTGAAGCCGAGAGGTTCTCTCTCAACTTAATCGAGGAGAAACTCAACTCGCACACCGCCAAGATACGCGAGATGTTGGACAGCTTTGTTCGTGGTAAGATCGCCGCTCAGGCGGAGGTACAGTCCCAACAGGGACGTGATTGTAGTATAACCCCCCCCCTGGGGCTTTATTTTAGATTAGATCAACTCAGAATCGGATCGGGTACTGTAGGGCTCGATGCTCTACAGTACCACCACGTGTACCCCCAAGTACAGGGGGGCACGTGTACACGTGTACGCGCGGAACGAAGAGCGCGCACACACGTGTACTGTCAGCCCCGATGGCTGACAGTATTACAGTGTCGACCGACCGCTACAGTACGTCGCTACAGTACATCGGTACTGTACTATTATGATAGGTTATTATGTACATTAAATATGGAGCGGACCGGCGGCGGTGGAGGAGGACAAGCACGGACTTGTCACCCACCGACCGTCAAGGTTCGACTTCCCGCTTATTCTAAGGTAGCGCTCGCTAACTACCTTAGAGCGGCACCGAGCGCGGGTTGAGGACGCGCGCGGTACGCCCACGAGCCGGCTCCGCCTCCGCCCGTCGGTACTGGATCGTCACCCAGTACCGCGCCGGGGCGTCGAGGCGTCGAACCGCTCGCGCGTACCGGCGTCCTCCCCGTTCCCGCTCTACCACGCTACCCGGGCCCGCTGCCCGGTGCCGTTAGCTGGTGTCCCGCCTCACCCCCGTCTTCCCGTTCGGACGGGGTCTACGTCGAGCTGTGCATACACCCCTCTCCGTTGGGGGTGTTTATGCTACAGTGGTCTCCCGACCTAGAAGACCCTGGAGTCCGATCTCCGAGAAGACTTCCGCTTCCCTCCGCGAACCGATCGCGTCGAGATGAGCCAAGAGTTTGAGACCTCGATCCGCTCCGAAGCGGCGGATCTGAGTCCGACCGCTGTGCAGTCCCCATCCGCCCCGTCGGGCGACGGCGACGCAGGTCCTCGTGACCGCGAACCGTCGCTCGGATCCTCCGAGGAAAGAGCGGCGGCGATGTTCGAACGCATAGCCGAATACATCGAGGAAGTCCGTACTTCCCTCCGGATCGATGTATCGGACCATGTATACACTCGATGTATGGCCGAACTCCGCTCCCTGCGTGAAGGGAGGTTCGATAGAGTGACGCAGTCCTTAGAGAATCTCCGAGCATTGATCGACGAGTTACACTCGCGGATCGTGCTCGTCGAAGACTCCCGTTTCGCCTCGCCCGGACCGTCCGGGCAAGGTCGCCCTGAGAGGCCGACCTCGGTGAGACGACCCGAGGACCGAACCTCTCCGTCCGCAGAGCAATTGGGTGCATTCGCGCACCTCTCCGCTGAGCTCGACGCCACTCGTCGGCGTGCTCGTGACATGGAACGTACCATGGCCGAAAGGCTACCCGGTGCCCCCCCGAGAGGGCCCGGTGGTACCGTACCTCCGAGCGCCGCCGCCCCCGAGGGTTGGCGTCCGACTGGTGCCGCTACCAGTCGGACTGCAGAAGGAAGCCGTCCTCCGATAGACGCGAATTTCGCGTCTGAGACCCAAGCCTTGCCGCCTATCGTCGGAAGTAGGCGGCAAGTGGACCGCGTATCGTACGCGGACGAACAGGACCGTGGAGGAGCCGCCCGCGGATCCGGAGAACCGCTGTTCTCCGTCGATCCCCGCTGGGGCGGCTACCCGCCGGCGAGTTACGCCGAGCATCCAGGTCCGGTAGACGTCCGTACGCTACCGGTTACCTCCTTCGGCACGCTGGGTCCCGCTGAACCCGGGCTCGAGCCGGTACATACGATGATCCAAGAGTTCAGCGCCGTTGCTGACTATCGTATGTACCGCTTGGATAACACCTCGAGGCTCGTTACCTCGGGTGACGCGGGACGGATCGCGAAGTACGTCCAACGCTGTCGTGGGATCCGTCCCACGATGCGCTGCTTCGACGGTACTGACCCGATCCAGCTGCTGCCGTTTTTGAAGGATATCCGAATCACCTTCAACTCGCAACACCTGACCGAAGGTGTTGCGGTACGAGTCCTCGCTCACTTCCTCGAACGCGACGCGGAGCGCCTGTATACGAGTTATACGATGCGTGGCCTCCGCGCCGGCCAGCTCCATGACGACGTGAGCTGGCCGGGGCTCGTGAACCAATTCTTAAAACGCTACCTCACGGACGACGTGTTGGGTGAAGCGTACGACGCTGTCGCTACGGCGCGACAACAACCGCATGAGACGGAAAGCACGTTTGCTGACCGACTCGAGACTGCCGCGTTCCGATGCACGGCAGTCTTCTCCGAACAGTCCCTCGCGCACTACTTCGTGCGGGGACTTGCACCGGCAACCCGTGCCGCAGTATCTGAAACTGTGCAAAGGCTGCCAGGCAGTCAGAAGACCGATCTTCCGACCATCCGCCGTATCGCCACGGCGGAAGGTACAACGTACCGCGCCCGGCGCGGTTTACCTCTGCCGGATTCGAAACCGGCAGGGAAGGCTGGCAGGACTACGAAGTCCGCCGCGACAAGTTCGCCCGCCTCGACCCTCCATATCGGGGAGGATGAGTGGCAGGCCGACCCTGTCCTCATTACGCAAGGAGCAGGGCCCGTGGGGGCACGAACCCCTTCACCGATGTCGACCGGAACGACATCGAGTTACGCGACCGCCTTCGCGGCCACTCCAAGAGTGGCAAGGGGTACGGACCCCCGGGTCGCAGAGCTCGACATATCGAGCCGAGATGCAGGAGGCGAAGCGCCTCGCGTGCCCCTCCTCACCGATGAGGAGGCGCGGCACGCGGCGACTTTCGCCTCAACGGACGGCAGCGCGTACGTGTGCTGGCTATGCCGTACGTACGGGCATGCCATGTACGCGTGCCCGTTCCTGTCGCCGGAACAACGAATGTTCACGGCGTACAGGAACTACCGCTACCAGATGGAGACGCGCCCCGGTGCGCGCAATCTCCTCCGGCAAGCGGTGGGCGAGGGCCGTCCTCCGCGTCAAGGTTTCCCGAACCGAACGGGTGGGGGCGCACGCTTCGCCCCCCGTGGAGGCGGGTACCGTCGTAACGAAGTCGATCGTCGGGATCGGCCCGCCTATCGCCAGGCGGACACAAGGTACCCCCGACAAGGAGAAAGAGGGGACCGAGACCGTTCTCGGTTACCCCAACAGGTACAAAATGCGATAATGTACCTGCAAGACTGGGTAGAGGATCCGTACCCTCTACCCACGAAGGGTCACGAAGGAGAGCCGACTCGCTTCGTCCCCCATATCCTGCGACGACCGGACGCCGCAGGTCAAGGCCCGGAAGTACCGGAGTACTTCGCCAAGGCCGCCGAGTCACAGTGGGGGAATCGTCCCGAGCCACGCGACCGGCTACCGGAAGAGGACCTGGCCGTCGATAGCCAGGAGGTTAGCTCCGATAGCACGGGTAGTTCGAAAAAAGGGTAAAGACGGTTACGTACACGCGGTCGCGTGAGCCGTCTTTTCCCCACGAACTAGACCCGACCCCGCGTGCTCGCCAAGGACACGGGGGGTATTGTCCGATAATACATCCCCCGCTTCCGGAGGCGGGCACGGGAGCTCCTGTAATGCCGATACAGGAGGGAGCGCACGTCGAGGCCTCCGAAGGCCCGACGTTAGGAGAACAAGACACCGGGACAGCCGACGTCCCGGTGAGGCGTAACGATGGCGACGGGGGCAACGAGGACCGAAAAGATTCGGTCGACCCCCTGACTCCCACGAGCCCAAGGTTGCTGGAGAAAGGTCCGTGTTGTACGGACTCGAGTAATCCGAGGGGCGCCACTGATCCGCGGACGCCCCAAGGAAGGGGGAGAAGGAAACGCAAGCGGGGCCAGCACCGAAATCGAGGGCCCCGGCGGAACGACCTCACCGATAAGGTCGCCCCGAAGGTTGTCGACGGCGTCGTTTGCCTTCTGACGTCGAAGATCTACAACGTCCTCGGCTCGATAGCCACAGAGGGAAATGCATTTAAACCCCGCACGATCGCCGTTGATACGTGCTCGGGGTATAATCTGGTGAGGAAGGCCGACCTTCCCCCCGATTGGACGCGTTACGTCGTGCACGACGCACCTCTGCCACGATTGGCAGGCGCGAATAGCAACCCCCTCAAGCTTTCGGCCGTCGTCCGCCTGGCGGTGCGGTTGAGGAACACGGTGTTCCGAATTCCGTTCGTAGTCGCAGACCAGCTCGCCGTGCCGGTCCTTCTCGGCACGGCCTTCATCGATACGCACGTGCGATGTATCGACATCGAAGCTCAACGAATGGAGCTACGCCAAGGCGGTTCCGTCGCCATCGTCGACGGAAAGGGGGAGTCGACTCCCCCTACCAGGCGACACGGGCGACACACGGGTCGGCCAGACGTACGCGAGGAGGCCCCGCAAGCGATCCGAATCGCCCGCTGGGTTACCATCCCCGCGATGTCACAAGCCCGCGTGCGTGTGACAACCGCGGGGAGGGGCCTCGTATTCCTGGAACCCAAGCCCTCACTCCAACACCGACATGGAGTGAGGCTGACGAATGGCGTCGCGGAGGTCCTACCGAATCAGACCTTCGACGTCATCGTCGCGAATTTCTCACGACGAGAAAGAAGGCTTCCGAAGCACACCGTCGTGGGATACGCGAAGCGCAACCCCCTCGCGATCCTCACTCCCGAACGTAAGGTCGCCGAGGGGATCGCGCACGCGCTACACCTGACCGACTTGACCGATCAAGTCGGTGGGGTAGGAGTTGGCCGATCCAACTCCGACGATAAGACCACCGCCGGGGGCAGGGGGGTCGACCCGGTCGAACGGTCACCTTTAGGCCAACCGGCGGCGAGAGGTACTGTACTCCCCCAGCAAAAGGAACCCGCAATCCACCGATGGATTGGGAAAAAGAGATCGACCTGTCATACATCGATGATGACAAGCTCCGTGGCCACGTACTCGAGATGCTCCGTAAGCACTCGAGTTTGTGGAGCGGTGCGCTTGGAACGATCCAAGCCACGGAGCACCGCATCCCCCTCGAACCGGGAACGAAACCGATTCGTTCTATGCCCTATCGGAAGGGCCCGGCCATGCGCGAAATGGTTGCGAAGGAGGTCAACAAGATGTTGAACGCAGGGGTTATCGAACCCGCGAGCACCGAGTGGGCGTCCCCGGTGGTGCTCGTACCGAAGAAAGACGGCTCTCTTCGGTTCTGCGTAGACTACCGGCGTCTCAACGCGAAGACCGCAGCGGATTCGTATCCGCTGCCACGGATGGACGACTGCATCGACTCGTTAGGAGATGCAGCCGTCTTCACCACGTTGGACTGCAATTCCGGTTATTGGCAGATCCCGGTCGCTCCGGAAGACCGGGATAAGACCACGTTTACGACGCACATGGGCACGTTTCGCCACTTGCGCATGCCGTTTGGACTCAAAGGGGCACCGGCCACCTTCCAACGTGCGCTCGACATAATACTCTCCGGAGTCCGCTGGCAAATATGCCTCGTCTATCTCGACGACGTGATCGTGTTCTCCCGTACGCACGGAGAACACGCGAGGCATCTCGATACCGTCTTGAGCTTACTGCGGAGTTCCGGCATCTCCCTTAAGCTCAAGAAGTGCAGCTTCTTCCGACCGAAGGTGCACTACCTGGGGCACGTGATCTCCCCAGGCAAGTTGAGCGTGGCCGATACGGCGGCCGACGCTTTCAAGACGTTCACGTTCCCGAGGACGTTGACGCAAGTGCGCTCGTTCCTCGGGGCGTGTAACGTATACCGCCGATTCGTTAAGGGGTTCGCAGAGATTGCGCGTCCTCTGACCGACATGACGCGCAAGGATTCGGATCCCGATTTCTATAACCCCACGGAGCTGCAACTTCAGGCGTTCGAGAACCTTAAGAAGTGCATGATCGCTCCGCCGATCCTCGCGTTGCCCCGGCACGGTCTTCCGTACATGATAGACACCGACGCGAGTGCCTACCAACTCGGCTGCACCTTACTTCAGGAGCACGAAGAGCCGAACGACTGGCGCCCCGTGGGGTATTGGTCGTACTCACTGTCCGATAGTGAGCGCAACTACAGCGCTACCGAACGCGAGTGCTTCGACGTAGTGTGGGCCGTCCGCACACTACGGCCGTACGTAGAAGGCACGAAGTTCACCGTACGGACGGACCATGACGCCCTCCGATGGCTCATGTCCCTCACCGAGAGTTCCGGAAGACTCACCCGGTGGCGGCTACGTCTGGCTGAATACGATTTCACCATTCAGTACCGCCCCGGACGCGTGCATCAGGTGCCCGATGCCCTGTCACGACTCGTGTCGCCGAAGGTCGCCGATGACCTTCGCTCCACCGTCGAGGTGGATGACGACATCCCCACTTTCGACGGGGGCACGACAGTTCGAGACGTATCGAACGAGCTCGCGGACCACACTTGCACCGCGAGCTGTGATCATCAGGCCGTCCATGTCTTCGTAACGACACGGAATCAAGCCGAAGCCCGAACAAGGTCGCGCGCACGGACGCGCGACGAACCGCGAGGTGACGACGAAGCCCCCGCTCTCCAAGGACCCAATTCGTTTTGGGAGGAGAACGACGAGTTCGACGCCGCCGACATCCAGCGCGCCGAAGACCCCGAGGCCGGCGCGCTCGACTCCCCGGTCGCCCCACCGCAGGATGACCTTCCGGCCCCTCTTACGATAGAGGAGATAGCCGAGGAGCAACGCGTGGATGACTTCTGCCAAACCGTTTTGGCACGACAGTCAGAGTCCCGGGACTCTGCGTTCTTCGAGGACCACCAAGGGGTGCTCAAGCGGAGACACCCCTTCGACCCTGATATCGTTCAGGTCGTGGTACCTCGGACGCTCCGCGCCAGGCTCCTTCGCCTGTGCCACAACCCGGCCATCGCGGGGCACCCGGGCCAGAACCGTATGTACTACGCACTTCGACGTGAGTACTACTGGCCCCACTTGGCTGCAGACGTCGCAGCCACGGTGCAAGGGTGTCGAACCTGCGCGATGAACCGGGTGAAGCTGAGGAAACATCTCAACCGATTGAGATTGTTTCCAGCTACGAGGCCCCTCGAGAGCCTCGCGATCGACATCTTGGGGCCGCTCCCCAAGACGAAGACAGGAAAACGGTTCCTGCTCGTGATTACGGACCGCTTCAGTAAGCTAACGCAAGTCGTTGCGCTCCGCACGATAACAGCGCACACGGTCGCAGTTGCGTTCTGCGACTCGTGGGTGTTCAAGTATGGCGTCCCTCGCACGTTGCTTTCGGACAACGGCCCTCAGTTTAATGCCAAGTTCTTCCACAGCACGTGCCGCGTTCTGGGGATAACGAATTTGTACACTTCGGCGTACCATCCCCAGACGAACGGGCAAGTCGAGCGTTATAACCGAACAATCGCCTCGATGCTGCAGAACTACGTGGGTGAACACCAGGACGACTGGGATGTGTACGTGGGGCCGCTTACGTATGCGTACAACTCCCACGTACATCGCACCACACGCACCACGCCGTTTGAGCTCGTGCTCAGCAGGCCACCGCCGGAGTTCTCTCTCCGACGGGCGGACGGCGACGCACCCCCTTCCGATAGGGGGAACCAACGTGCCGAGTTCCTCAAGACCTTGGATTCGACTATCCAGAAGGCCTACGGGAGCCTGCGTCGGACGCAGGCTCGCTACAAGCGCGACTTCGATAAGCGCATACGACGTATTAATTCCCGGCTCCGTCCCGGAGAATACGTATATCTCAACCCCACCGATGGGGCTAAGACATCGAACAAGCTCGCCTCGCCCGCTGTCGGACCCTACCGCGTGCTCGCCAATGACCGCCGAACCATCACGATCGATCGTGATGGGGTCACCGAGCGAGTCTCCGCCGACCGCTGCGTGTACGCGCCGTCTCCGATAGACGCGCCACGAGCAAGTACGACGACCCCGCGGGACCTCGCCGATAAGGTCACCGCGGGAACGCAGTATGCCGTCGAACGGCTACTGAGACATCGAGTTATGGAAGACGGAACCACGGAGTTCCTCATCAAGTGGGCGGATTACGACGCGCCCACTTGGACTGCGCGGACTCACGTCCCGGAGGAGTTGGTGTCTCGTTACGCCCAACGCCTCCGGAGACGTACCGGCAGAGACCTCACCTAAACCGTGAACGCGGACGTTCACGCTTAAGGGGGGGGCCCTCAACCGCTCCTTCGCGGATTAACCCCAGCCTGCACGAACAGACTAAAACGGGAAGCGAAGGAGGTCGGCAGACCCTATCGGAGGGTCACAACCGGGGACGCGTTCAAGTCAAGTCGTCTTGACTTCTCGGACGTCAAGGACGCGAGACATAAGAACAGGACAGTACGAACTGCCTGAAAAAATGTTGGGCCCTCGTAATGACCGACATTACGAGGACCGCGAAACCCGCTTCGGATCGGAAAAGTCGGACGACCCCCCCCGAACAGGATTGCCGGACGATCCGTTAAGTCCAGCAACCACGGCGAGGAGGGGCGCCCGACGAACAAGGAGATCAACAGTGGGATCACGAGGGCCCTCGGTGGGAAGAGTAAGCGACCAAGAATGCCCGTCGCTTTGGTCTCGGTATAACCGAGAAGGGGGAGGCTCACGTCGAGCTTTCCATCAGCACCCGCGTCGGAGAGCCCGGCAGAAGACCGGATCATGACCCTCCCGGTGTGGGTCGTGCGCGAGGAAGCGCGCAACACGCGTCGGCAGATGCACAGACGAGCGAGGCTGCATTCGCCACAGCAGTAGCGAGGATAGTTATGGAAGGAGGGGTAAGCGAAAGCAACTCAGTCTGAGGGGCACTAGTATATACGCACAGACGCGAGACACCCCAAAACCGCCGCCGACACATGCCCCATATTAGGGAAAATTACGGGGGATGTGAACGTGGCACGTGAGCGAGTGCGCGCCATGCTCCAACACCGGTTGCGTCATCACCAAATCACCCCGCCACCACCCCCAGAATATATCGAAAAAATTAACGGGGCAATTACACCTGCACGCGCATGGCGTGTGGAGATACTGTACGCGGGGCGACAAGCAAGAGCAAACCAGGACGGCGCTGCCCGAGGGTACAACGAATGCCCGCGTGAGGGTACACACGTCACACGCCCCCCCGACCGTAAAGGGAGGCGGGCGTGTGACGGAATCGTATGCCCGCATCGAGCGGATGCCTCGAAATCCCGACCCACGGCACGCCGCCCGAGCGGCATTCTCCCTCTATCCGCCTACGCGCGCGGCCACGGACGAAGGGAAGGCGAACGTGAGCCACTTGCGCGCTTACGCGCCCCCGCCGCCCAAGACGAAGGGCTCCGAAGGGCGCGATACCACGACAGCCTCCGCTACTGACCACTCCATTCGCGGCATCATCGGGACGCACTCCGAATGCGAAGCACACAACGCGATCACGTATTCGAGAACGCAACACGCGGTCGCCACGCACGCGAGCCAAACGCGACGCCTACCCCCCCTTTTTTCCCCTTTCAACGGTACTAAATCTGACATCCTGTTCTGTGCGCGCCGCAGGGACCAAGAGAAGATCGTTCGTTACCGCCGACCATGGTCGCCGCGAGAAATTCTGCGCACCGCGCGCCCGCGTACGAGACGACCAGGAGGGGCGGGAGCACCGCCCGAGCAAGACCCCCCGGGAGACAAGTCGAAGATTGATGAAACGCACAACCCACAGCCCAAACGTTGAGGACGTCATAGGGGCTTCGACCGTCGAGGAGAAAGTCGCATTGCACCATGCGTTGGATGCCTCGGGAGGCTCCACCAGCGGTATGCCGGCGGCATAAATTGAGATCTGTGGAAGCCCTCGTCGCAACAGCGTTCGGCGATCGACCCAATTGCGTCATCGATACAAGAGCAAGGACTCCCGCGCACAAATACCGCCCCCGTCAGCCGCGAAAAGGCCGATATGACCGTTCCCCCTCCGTAGCCACTAGTCGCTGTACCCACAGGGCCACGCACTCCACCTCTACGAGAGCACAAAGCGCCCTGTAAGGACGCACGGAGAAGGGAGCATCAGGGAACTACTGCCGGCTCGAACGACGACGTTCGAGTCGCCCGCTCGGGCACTGGAGGGAACGTCCGGAGTAATTATGATAGTAAGGAAGGAACGCAGGCAGAGATTCACGGCCTGCACAGCTGCCCCAGGGACGACCCCGCCCCGGCACATGTCGCTCTCGGCACGCGAAGAATAGAACCGGGCCGGCGCCACCACAGCGAAGGGAGTATAGAAAGGTCAGCGGGGCTTGGTCGCCAACTATTGGCGCTACTTATACTCTTCGAACTACATACAATACGAGCCATTAGGGCTGGTCACGTGACTCTATTGGCGCTACTTATACTCTTCGAACTACATACAATACGAGCCATTAGGGCTGGTCACGTGACTCTCCTTCTTGCACTGGTTGATAATCAAGTGACTCTCCCTGTTGCACTCTCGGTTGATAATCAAGTGACTCTCCTACTTCCACTCTCCGTTGATAATCAAATGACTCTCCTTCTTGCACTCTCGGTTGATAATCAAGTGACTCTCCTACTTCCACTCTCCGTTGATAATCAAATGACTCTCCTTCTTGCACTCTCGGTTGATAATCAAGTGACTCTCCTACTTCCACTCTCCGTTGATAATCAAATGACTCTCCTTCTTGCACTCTCTCTTGCTAATAATTTGGGACCGTTTGAGAGTCAATAATATCTGAATGTATTGTACTGTAGATTACAGATTTTACACTACGATTAATAACCACTGTGGCACATACGTCATACGTGTCACACACGTGTCAAATCGAGAAAAATGAAACATGTTCAGAATGTACTGTAGAGTGCCACGGGGTACATAACTTACACGTGTCAGCACCAAAATTGAAACATGCTCGGAAATGATAGGAAAGTGCAACCGTGTACAAATATAACACGTGTCCACCTTGAAGACCAAACATCCTGAGAATGCTCTTGCAAGCATTTTAGGTTTCGTCGACGTACACGTGTAATATCTGTCAGGCTTGGAGCTTAGCATGTGGTCGAAGATTTCCAACACTCCCCCTCGATCACATGCTTTTACTGGACACTGCAAGTCCCAGAAGTTCTACAAACTTCTGGAATAGAATTCGCCCAAGTGCTTTGGTTAAGATATCGGCAGGCATCGAAGTGGTCGGACAATGCGACAAATACACAATGTTTCTCTTAATAGCATCTCGTACGTAGTGGTATTTTACATCAACACGTTTGTTGCGACGGTTGATCGATTCATTCTGTGCAAACGAAATCGTCCCTGCATTGTCACACCCCATCATGATCGTGGGATCAGAATCAAGTCCGAGGACATCAGCAACAACTTGACGCAACCAGGTCGCCTCCTTACACGCTTCACATAGTGCAATGTACTCAGCTTCACACGTCGAAGTCGCAACCACAGTCTGTTTCCGGGAACTCCAACTGATAGCTCCACCACAGAACTTGAAAACATATCCGCTGGTCGACTTGCGAGAGTCTGAACAACCGGCCCAGTCAGCATCACTGAAACCGAGCAACTCCGGCGATTTGGATTTATTGTCAAACACGATTCCTAAGTTTCGAGTCCCTTGCACGTATCGCATTACTCGTTTTACACCTGCCCAGTGTGACTCACATGGGTTGGCAGAATGTTGGGAAAGCTTTCCAATGGCGTATGCCAAGTCTGGACGAGTGCCAACCATCAAATACATAAGGCAACCGACTGCCTCACGATACGGTACCTTTGTTTCGGAGTCGTTTTCGATAGAATTCGTGGTTTTGCGACCTTGTTCCATTGGAGTCAGAGAAGGGTTACAAGTCGACATTTTAAAACGGTCAAGCACATTTAATGCATACTTAGTTTGAGTGAGACTCAATGTCTTGATAGTGCGATCTCTATGAATCTCAAGACCAATGCAGACTTTTGCCTCACTAAGGTCTTTCATCTCAAACCGTTTGTTAAGCTCCCCCTTCATCCATTTGATGGCATGGATATCACTACCAGCGAGTAACAAGTCATCGACATAAAGTGCAATTAGCATGATAGTGTTACCAATGCGTTTAATGTAGAGGCACGGATCACTACGTGAAGTCTCAAATCCCAATTCACCGAGTAAGAAATCATCCACTTTGGTATGCCATTGACAAGGTGCTTGTTTAAGACCGTAAAGTGCTTTCAAAAGTTTACACACATGATCACTTTTGCTTTTGTCAACGCAGCCTTCGGGTTGCTCCATGTAGATGTCTTCATCCAAGTCGCCGTTCAAAAACGCAGTCACGGCATCCATCTGATGAAGTTCAAGGTCGTAATGAGCAACTAAGGCAAGAAGTAGACGAATAGTCGTAAACTTTATGACAGGGGCATATGTCTCAGTATAGTCAAGACCCTGCACTTGCTGGAATCCACGGGCAACAAGTCTGGCTTTTGCACTTTCAACTATATTGCCATTTGCATCAGGCAGCTGCTTGACATTGAAAACCCATCGAGATGTCAAGATGTTTGACGCCTCAGATCGAGGAACAAGTTTCCAGGTCTGATTCTTAGTCTGTGATGCAAGTTCTTTGTCAATGCCGGTTTGCCAGAATGCAGCTCTAGGACCGTGGGTTGCTTGTTTGAAAGTCTTGGGACCTTCAATAGCGACATGCGCATGTGAAAGAAGAGCAGCTGCAAAGTTGCTCCTCCACCATGATCCGGGAGGTCTACTGATTCGAGACGATCTTCGTACAGCTGGAGTCGGAGTTGGAGGGGTGACATTCGGAGTTTCGACGGGAGGTGACACATCATCTTCATCATTCTCACCTACAGAGTGAGTGTCCTCGTTTTCAATAACCTCCCCTGAAATTTCATCCTCTTCCGACCCAACCTCATTAGCATTTGGGGTATCGGCTTCATTCTCATTGTCGCCACCGAGCAATACAACGCCAACGTCAGAGCTGATTGAATCTTTTTCATGTGCAGGAATGTCATGCATCCCACATGTCGATTCATCAAACTTGGCATCTCGTGAAACAACAACTTTACTCAACTCTCCGTCCCAAAGTTTGTATGCTTTACTGCATTGCGAATAACCGAGAAACATCGCTTCACGCGCTCGCAAGTCAAGCTTACGGAGCTCTAATTTCGGTAATGTATACCAACACTTTGACCCAAATACTCGCAAATGGCCAACATTTGGAGTTGACTTCATCCAAATGTGATGGGGAGTCGTGTTAACTGGCAAAGCCCGTGAAGTAACTCGATTGCGTACATATACTGCAGTGGCAAGAGCCTCTGCCCAGAATCGTTTACTGACCTGTTTATGAGAAAGCATGGAACGGACAAGATCAATCAAGGTTCGATTTAAACGTTCAGCAACACCGTTTTGTTCAGGTGTGTAGGCAGTGGTGAGCTGGTGCTGTGTACCGTTTGAATCCAAATATGACTTGAATTCTGTCGACAAGTACTCTCCCCCTCGATCAGTGCGAAGCACCTTCACTTTGCGACCAGTGTGCGTTTGGGCAAACTGTTCATACAACTTGTATTTTGCAAAGGCCTCAGATTTATTTCGCATCGTGTACACAACAACCCAGTTCGAGTGATCATCTACAAATGTAATGAAGTATCTCGAACCACCAATGGACTGTACTTCGAGCGGACCGCAAACGTCAGAATGTACCAAGTCAAGACAGTTCTGTGCTCGAGACGATGATCGCTGTTTCGGGATTACTGATCGCGTTGCTTTGCCGAACACACACGCAGGACAAACGAGAGAGTGATTGTCAGACTTTCGATTCATTGCTCTGATCACATCGCTTTGACGAACATTGATGCCACTTACCACATTATTGTGAATCATTGATGCGATTCCTTGTACGTTAACATGGGCCATTCGTTCATGTAGCGTCTGCAAGGTAACTACATGAGCAGAGAAAGTTTCATTCATGACATCAAGTATGAATAAATCCCCAACTTGACTAGCTGTGGCAACTACAGTTGGTCCTGCAGTAACGATGCATTTGTCTTTTTCAAATGACACTTGCAAGCCCTTTGAAACGATTTGGCTAACAGACAGAAGCGAGTATCCGAAATCAGGGACATGCAAAACGTTGGACAATTTGCAAGGATGTGGACTACCATTGACGTTCAACATGAATTCTACCTCACCACGACCAGCGACATTGGCTCTAGCCTTCGTGCCCATCTCGACTGATCCAGATTGCATCTGTTCATAAGTAACGAACAAAGAGCGATCAAATGTAATGTGGGCACTGCAACCGGAATCCACAAGCCATGACCCTGCGTTCACTGCCTTCTTTTCGGGAGAAGAAGTCGAAAGCAGGCATGTAAAGTCGCTTTCAGCAAAGGCAGCAGTAGAAGTTTCATCTCGAGATACGAATGCACTTGGCTTCATGCCGGGGTTGCGGGACCGGAACCCGTCTGGCGGTGCTGGTCGGCGCCCATTGACATCCTTGCCCCAGCAACGTGCTGCGGTGTGTCCATGTCGATTACAGTTCGTACATCTCATATCACGTCGAATAGGCATGCGATTGACAAGTGCAGGTGCGTGGGGTGAAGTAGTAGAAGCGGTCTTCATGCTCTCTCGTTGTTCCTCTTGCAGCAGACGACTCTTCACAAAATCGAGTCCAAACACTTTATCCTCATTGCCAAGTGCGTCAAGTGCAACAATCAAGTTATCGAATCGTGGAGGCAAGCCATTCAACACAGCCATTGCAATTTCTTTATCGTCAATCTCAACACTCATTGACTGCAATCTGGCAGCAATTTGCTTCACACGATTGATGAACACGAGCACTTTCTCGGATGGGAGCATGGAAACAGTGTAAAAGTCGCGACGGGCGGAAAGTTTGTTGAGCAAAGTGTGACGCTCAAACACATTCAGAATCGCCTCCCATGTCTCTTTTGCACTGCTACACCCTCGCACATGTTGCAAGTAGTCATCAGAAAGCGTGAGTCCGATGACTGCCTTTGCTTTCGCATCACCACGAATCCACTTCCTGCGATCATCTGAGGTCGCAGTTTCCGATATATCATCAAAAACGTATTGATCGACATCTCGGAGAGCAAGCAGTAGCTCGATTTTCTGCTTCCAGATGTAAAAGTTAGATGCGGTCAGCTTCTCGATTCTGACCGATCCAGAGCTTTGGTCATCCATTTCGCCGAATGGATGTACCCTTCGAGTATACAAGGTCTTCCGTCCCGGGATCCCAAGCCGTTAACCGATAGTCAACACAATGGCAAGCCCACCCGTATAGGAAGTTTGTAGCGATTACTCGGAAACGTTCTTGGTGCTTGTTCCCGGCGGAGTGGAACAAGCGTATTCTTCTTGAAAATGCCTTAGGGCGCTACCCCTATATGTCGGCCAGTGCGGGTCTTTCGACTGTGAACTAAATCAAACGTGCCACGAGTAAGCACAACAACTTTGCCTGTAGACGAACCAGGACTTTTGGTTACTACCGCGAACGGTCCCTGCAACCTAAATCGGCTTGTCCAAACTTGATACGGTACTGCCTCAGAGGGTCTCCCACAACACAAGAATGAAACTGCCTTCGTCGTACTCGTGTGATTTGTTCACAATCACTCCTTGGGTCACCCTCTTCCGTGCGAACTTAATCAAGGTACGCGACCTTATACACGTATAGTGAGAGGTTCAGTGTTTAGGCACGTATTCTCTTCACCCAGGGGACCGAAGTCGTACCTATAGGGCTAATACCGAGAGCGTTACCCACACCGCCGACGCACCTCCCGAAGGCAGAGTGCGGAATCAACTAGACCAGTACACTGTGATCCTCCCCGAGGATCAGAAATTCGTCTCTCGACGATTCTTGGTCGGACCCTCGCTCAAGTCAGATTTCCAATGGCACCAGCCTTTCACCAAGAGCGAGGGTATGTTCCACTGAGGATTTGGCAGTGCGTTGGCCACTAGGGACTTTCTTCCTCCCGACTAGCGGAATGCTCACCCACAGCTCACACAACGACTGCCACGACAAAGCAAAAAACTGAGAACTGACGGACCACTGAGGATTTGGCAGTGCGTTGGCCACTAGGGACTTTCTTCCTCCCGACAAGCGGAAGGCTCACCCACAGCTCACACAACGACTGCCACGACAAAGCTGCAAGACCACAAAGTTGATTTCCAAAAACTGGGAACTGACGGACCACCAAACTGAAAAATCGGCTGAAACGGTGCTGAAAACGACGGCGAAAACTGAAAAAACTGAAAAACCAAACTCGAAAGCGGAGACTGAAACTGATACCTTCTTCTTCTGCTTGACGAGCTGAACAAACTGATACTTGAACGACGGCGAAACTCGAACTTGAACCAAAACGAAGAAGACGATCAGCGTTGAACTGGGCCCATAACCTATAGAAAGGTCAGCGGGGCAGAAGGAAGAAGGATGGTTGAAGGTTGCTGGTGGTTGACGGGAAAAGAAGTTGATGCCATTTTACTCTTGGTCGCCAACTATTGGCGCTACTTATACTCTTCGAACTACATACAATACGAGCCATTAGGGCTGGTCACGTGACTCTCCTTCTTGCACTGGTTGATAATCAAGTGACTCTCCCTGTTGCACTCTCGGTTGATAATCAAGTGACTCTCCTACTTCCACTCTCGGTTGATAATCACATGACTCTCCTTCTTGCACTCTCGGTTGATAATCAAGTGACTCTCCTACTTCCACTCTCCGTTGATAATCAAATGACTCTCCTTCTTGCACTCTCGGTTGATAATCAAGTGACTCTCCTACTTCCACTCTCCGTTGATAATCAAATGACTCTCCTTCTTGCACTCTCTCTTGCTAATAATTTGGGACCGTTTGAGAGTCAATAATATCTGAATGTATTGTACTGTAGATTACAGATTTTACACTACGATTAATAACCACTGTGGCACATACGTCATACGTGTCACACACGTGTCAAATCGAGAAAAATGAAACATGTTCAGAATGTACTGTAGAGTGCCACGGGGTACATAACTTACACGTGTCAGCACCAAAATTGAAACATGCTCGGAAATGATAGGAAAGTGCAACCGTGTACAAATATAACACGTGTCCACCTTGAAGACCAAACATCCTGAGAATGCTCTTGCAAGCATTTTAGGTTTCGTCGACGTACACGTGTAATATCTGTCAGGCTTGGAGCTTAGCATGTGGTCGAAGATTTCCAACAGGGAGCTCATTCGATGCCTCCCCGCGGTCGGGGCGTGACCACGATCTCAGCCCGGGCCATACCTTTGAAGGGACGAAGGGAGACGCATTCGACAATGCCGTGCCCCATGGACCTCTCAGGATGTGGTGGCGCCAACGCCCATTCCCGGCTCGTGCCCTAGCCGAGAAGGGTGCACGAGCCGGTCGGCGACCCGGAACGCGAGCGTTCCCGGAGACATAGTACCGTAAGATGAATGTCTCACGGCCGGGGGAGGACGAGACGCATTTCGACAGAAGGGGACGAGCATGCACACCCCCGCCTCCACGCGCAAGAAGGCATGAGAGGTAGACAACGGGGACGCGTCCCCGTTCGCGACGCGCTGCAGGGAAGACTTGGCACCCCGGAGAACCGGCGACGTCGCGTTCAAGAGCGAAACAGAAGAAGGGGGAAGGGGTCAACACGTGTACGCGTGTGCCTCTGGGATGAAGCGCAACACGCGAAATATACCGAGGCCGCACCGCAGCTTGTGTTGAAAATTTCGCAAGAAAACATTTTCGCGGGAAACATTTTTGGGCAATTTTTTTGGGCAATTTAATCGAGAGCATAGGGCAGTCGCTGGAGCGTGCTCGGACAAAAACGCCTCTGTGTCCGTCCGTCCGCGTCACGTGCGGTAACTACAGTACGACGCGTGCGGCGCGCGTCTGTGAAACCATCATGTCTCTAAACTGCGCAAGTACGGTTTGGATTTTGTAACGAGATGCATCCGCCCGCGCTGCCCCACTGCGCGCTCGTGCCGCTGCGCTCCTACATCACGCGCGGCCCCTCTTCGAGCGTCCTCAGCTCGCTCTGCGTGCCGCCGACTACACGTGGGCTATTCGATTACTTCCCGTCCCCCCCCCGAAACTATTTTCGCGAAGCGCAACGAGCTGTTTGGCATCGATGCCGATACCTACCTCGCTGACCCATCAGACGGACCACGCAACCGAACACCGAGGAGGACATCCTCCTCGAGGACGTCATCAGATGCAGCGACGCTCCGACGCACCCAACGTCGCACAATTGCGCGCCTTTGGCCCCTACACGACGCGCTGCCACACCACAAACGCGCAATTCCCCTGATCGACACCGTTGACCGTCAACCGCCGGAGGGCGACTGCGTCGTCACCACAATCCCCTACGTCTCGCCCAATCTCCCGTCACCGTGCTGGCGGCGGCCCAGAGTCGATCCGCTGCCAACAAGAGAGAGGAGAGGTCACTGAAAAGGACAGTGATTGCCACACGGGTGGTTTGTGGAAACGAAACGCCGACGAGATGAACGTTGTCGAAGACCGCGACGCGTGACGCAGCGTCGAACCCCCTTAGCAGCGGAACCCGTGACAAGACGGAGAAGGGCCAGAAAACTGAACCGTCGAGACCGTACATAATACTGTGCGAGGATTCGGGAATCGCGCCGACGGTAAAACGGCTATCGTGGAGAAGGGAGCTCCGTCCGACGCGTAACCCACCTGCGAAAACAAAACGAGCGGGTCGCCATCGCCGCGGATGGGGGAAGAGTGTATGGCAATACGAGGATGCTGGGACTGTCATAAAATATCGCACGGACGAGGCGACGGGCATTGCGAAGAATGCGGTGGGAAAACGTGCGGTATCCGGGGCACCCCGACAATCGCGTACGAGTTCGGGACGAGTACATGGAACGGATCGGTGACGCCTTCTCGCAACGGAAAGCGGGACGCACGACTGCACGGGCACGGCTGTCGAATCGGCAAGGCAGGGGGGAGTGAACAAAGAAGGACATAACTGGTCAGGCAACGGAGCCCCTTCTCACGCCACCCTGGACGAAGATGGAAAGCGAGGATCAGAGGGGAAGGAGACGGAAGGATTACGAGAAGTCTTCACGGACTAGAGACAGGACGGAGGCGCGGACGGAAGCACCAAGACAGTCCCTCTCAATGTGGCTCGATGGTAACGAGAGGAGCTGGGGTGGACGTTGGCGAAGTGGATTGGCTACGGTGTCAAGGAAAACAGGGGAAGCACGTCGGGAAGGAAAATCACCAGAGTAACGGAGGAGAGATCAGCACGCGCGCGAAGGAGCACGGGGCGAGACGCCGAGAACACCCCCCCAGAGAGCGGAGTCGTGGTAAGGAGCGGACGGGACCGTATGGAGGACGCGGTTAGACATGGCTCACGCTCTACAAGCACCCGTGGACGCGGACGTCCCCGCTTAAGGGGGGGGCCGTGTAGTATAACCCCCCCCTGGGGCTTTATTTTAGATTAGATCAACTCAGAATCGGATCGGTTACTGTAGGGCTCGATGCTCTACAGTACCACCACGTGTACCCCCAAGTACAGGGGGGCACGTGTACACGTGTACGCGCGGAACGAAGAGCGCGCACACACGTGTACTGTCAGCCCCGATGGCTGACAGTATTACAGTGTCGACCGACCGCTACAGTACGTCGCTACAGTACATCGGTACTGTACTATTATGATAGGTTATTATGTACATTAAATATGGAGCGGACCGGCGGCGGTGGAGGAGGACAAGCACGGACTTGTCACCCACCGACCGTCAAGGTTCGACTTCCCGCTTATTCTAAGGTAGCGCTCGCTAACTACCTTAGAGCGGCACCGAGCGCGGGTTGAGGACGCGCGCGGTACGCCCACGAGCCGGCTCCGCCTCCGCCCGTCGGTACTGGATCGTCACCCAGTACCGCGCCGGGGCGTCGAGGCGTCGAACCGCTCGCGCGTACCGGCGTCCTCCCCGTTCCCGCTCTACCACGCTACCCGGGCCCGCTGCCCGGTGCCGTTAGCTGGTGTCCCGCTTCACCCCCGTCTTCCCGTTCGGACGGGGTCTACGTCGAGCTGTGCATACACCCCTCTCCGTTGGGGGTGTTTATGCTACAGTGATCGCCTCGCCGCACTAGAAGGCGTTCTCACTCGAGCTTGGCAGAAGGACATCGGGTCCACCGTCGACAAGACGCTCCTTCCTCTACTGGGAGGAAGTAAATCGCCTGACGCAGGAAGTCAACGACCTCCGTCGGCGTAACCTCGCCTTGGAATCGGCGCAAACACGACCCGTCCCCGCTAGACAAGACGAGGGGACCGGGTCATGCACGGCCAAACCCGCAGTTACATGCGTTACAACCGTTGGACGAAAATCTGCTGTTCGCGACGTCACCAAATCGGCCCTCACGGCCGCCGGGATCCCGTTCCCCGATCCCCTGACGATGGAGGGACAACGAGATCTTATCCCGGATCTAGCGGCCGCCCGAGGCCCGTCGCCAAGATCGTCCAGCGACAAGAAGGTCAAGACCGAAGGCCGCCGTCACAAGGCCGGCCACGGAAGCCGACCTGACCCGGAGGATTTCTCCGGTTACTCGGGTGGATCCCCGCCCTCAGCTTCAGAATCCGACTCCGATTCGGACTCTGAAGCCGAGGCATTCACGGTACCACAACCGGCCTTCGGCCCTAAGGCGAAGGGTGTCACGGTGTGGAAACCGACCAACCACCGCTTCCGAGGCGCGTGTAATTATCGAGCTTACCGTCTCGTGAATACCGACCCCACCGTCGATGCAAGGTGTACGCCACGACGGGTATGCGCGTGCAATATCTCCTCGTCGTAATGGGAGAGTACAAGTTTAACGGGTCCGACCCGATCAAAGTCATCAGCTTTTTGGCTAGATGTAAGGAGAATTTCGACAACGCCGAAATGTCGGAGGCAATGGCTCTCATGGCCTTGCCGCATCCCTCAACCCGCCGGCGAAGGAGGGGTATGAATCCCATCGAGGATATTTCCAACGCAATCAAGGGATTGCGTCGTGGCCAGCACCAGTGAACTGGTTGCTTCGTACGTATGCTACGAATATTCAGATCGAGCAAGCGCTCTCTGTGGTCCGGAATTTACGCCAAAAACCCGGCTAAGTTGAAACCGAGTATGCGAGTCGTATGTTAACCGCCCTCGCGCGGTGTGGGGACATCCATTCCCCCCATGAACGCACTACCTTGTTCATAGAGGGCCTCCTTCCGGCGATCAAGCCGTTGGTGCTCCAAGCAAGGGAGAATCGCCCCCGATCCTCATTCGAGGACACGGTGGCCGAAGCCCGCGCTCAAGGGGCGGCCTACGGCGCGCAGACGGCTGGCGGAAGAAGACGCGTCGACTTCGCGAGACCCGCCGACAAGCAAGTGTTGGCGATGGCAGACAGTATGCCCTCATCGACAACCGCGCGTCTGACCCCGAGCTATCATACCGGCCCGGACGCCGAGAACTTCCTCGCCAATGACGAGCCATTCGCTTCCGCAGCTGGGTCACCGTCATTTCCCACCGAGGGATCCTTATTCAACGACAAGGATTAGTTGTTCTACGGAGAGCGGCGGCTGACCTACAAGGACCCGCCCCGGCTTCCGAGACCGCGCGAGAATTCTCCCGGTTGGGCCGGTCGAGAGGGAACCCGGGACATGAAGACACCTTCCCTGCAAATCATCTGCTACACATGCTGCAAAGTCGGGGATCATATTAACCCCGACTGTAGCATGAAGGTGCGCGATGTGTCGCTCGTCCATCATAATTTTGAGAAGCTCGCGGCGGCACAGAAGGCCCATGTTCCGGCAGACGCGTACTTGCGTGCTGTAGCCCTCCTCAGCTTCGAGGCTAATCGGCTGATCGCACCCGTCTTGCCGTCGAAGGCTCCCTCTGCTTCGGAGAAGTCAAGCCCCCCCAGCGGCAAGACCGTACCTCCGAAAAACTAGGAGACCCACAGCTGAAAATCGCTGACATTCCATCGCGGGACACCGCGTCACCTCGGCCCCCGAAACCGGCGATCCGCGTCTTGGGGCGGAGACACGCTCGCCAAGCGAGCCCCTCCAACCCCGATCCGACGGGCATGGGGACGCTCCGCCGACCGTGGCGTCTTAACAACGGGAGGAGCTCCCCCGATGACAAGGCCGTCGAGCCAGTTTGTACACTGTCTCGACGTAATTACAAGGTCTACGCCGACCTTGGGCTCACCACATCCATCATGGTGCGTCAACTCACCATCCTGGACACGGGTGCCGGCTCCAATTTTGTCCGCGCCGACACCCTGCCCAAAGGATGGGAGAGCTTAATCGAACCGGGGGAAGTCCCGACGATCGCCGACGCCAACGGGCGGCCGTTACGAACAAGCGGGTCCATCACCCTCGTTGTTCGACTAGCAACTCGCACCATGAAATGCAAGTTCATCGTTTGTGAGCGCCTGGCAGCCCCCGTCATCCTGGGCTGTGACTTTCACGACAAGTTTGTCGAGGCCATCTATCCACGTCGGAAGGTGGTCGAGCTCGATGATGGGACGAAAGTCCCCATCGTGAGAAAACCGGCAACTCGTCCAGCCAAAGCACCTCCGCTTCCCTCGGAGCAGGAGTATGAAAACGACCCGGGTCGAGTTTCCCCCAAACTCAAGGTTTCTCGTCCGGTTATCATACAACCCGAGACGCAAGTCTGGGTGCATGTGACCAACGGTCGTACGGGTCTTTCCGTATTGGAACCTAACCCGCAGCTATATGCGAAACACCGCATCTCCCTGTCGAATGGGGTCGCGCACATCTCCGCACTTCGAGAGTTCAAGGATTGGTAGCCAACTTCGCCTCGGCCCCCAAGCGCCTCTCGAAGAACCAGGTGCTGGGGTACGTTACCCCTCATCCGCGTGCCATGATACGCACCGCGATGCCTCTCGACCCCCTCCTAGCGGCGGAATTTACAGAAGGGGACAAGCCCCAATCTGAGAAGGGGGAGAAGCTCCCCCCGGCTTCGTCGAAGGAAGAACCCCAAGAATTTGATGCTGTCTCCCTCCAACATCTGCCGTCGCATGTCCGCACGCGAGTACGTGACATGCTTACGCCGTACTCCAGTATGTGGAGTGGCGATCTCGGGGAAGTCCGGGCTACGCAGCACCGGATCGAACTCAACCCCGGCTCGAAGCCGTTTCGATATTAGCCATATCGGGCTGGACCACGGTCTCGACAAGCCGAACAAGACGCCGTGGATGGGATGATCTCAAACGGGGTCATCTCCCGATCACAATCAGAGTGTGCGTCCCCGGTGGTCCTCATCCCGAAACCGGATGGATCCCTCCGTTTCTGCGTCGATTACAGACGTTCGAACGCGATGACAGTACGGGAAACTTACCCCATTCCTCACATGGACGAGTGTCTGGACTCGCTCGGCGAAGCAAACGTGTTCACAACTCTAGATCGTAACTCGGGTTATTGGCAAATCCCCGTTGCGGAAGAAGACCGTCCGAAAACCACGTCCACGTGTCAGGCCGGCACCTATCAATTTAACCGAATGCCGTTCGGGCTAATGAACGCGCCCGCCACGTTCCAACGGATGTTGGACATTCTCCTCTCCGGATACCGATGGAAGAGCTGCCTCATCTACTTGGATGACATTATCATATTATTGAAGGATTATGAAACGCACCTCAAGGATGTCAAGGTTATTCTCTCTGCGTTACAACAAGAGGGGTTATCACTGAAATTGAACAAGTGTAAATTATTTCAGGACTCCGTAGAGTACCTGGGCCACATCGTTCGGCCCGGGGAACTTCATGTCCACCCGAAGAATGTCTCGGCTTTGGCCGAGGCCAAGCCGCCACGAACCCAGACTGAGCTCCGCTCGTTTCTGGGTATGTGTAACGTGTACCGACGTTTCGTCGACCACTTCGCCAACATTGCGGCGCCGTTGACGTCCATGCTCAAGAAGGGGGAGCCCGATCGGCTCCCCGAACTGGACGAAGACCGCAGGTCTGCCTTCGAAGCTCTGAAGACTTGCCTGATTTCCCCACCGGTATGGCGACTACCGCGTCTGGGGCTACCGTATTCCCTCGACACGGATGCATCCGACGCCCAACTCGGTTGCACGTTATTACAGCAACACGAGGATGGTAACAGATACCCTGTCGGGTTCTGGTCGCGAACGCTCTCGTCGGCGGAAAGGAATTACTCCACGACGGAGAAAGAATGTTTGGCCATTATATGGGACATTCAGACGCTGCGACCTTACTTGGAACGCGAGCGATTCACGGTTAACACCGACCATCATTACATTCGCTGGTTGATGAATCTCGCCGACACAAGCCGGCGTCTAGCACCGTGGGGCTTACGCCTAGCCGAGTTTGACTTCGACGTCACGTACGTGAAGGTCGCCTTTCCAAGTTCTTCATGAACAAGGAAGGGGTACTGTGTCGGAAAGCGCACCTTGACGGTGTTGAGCAAATCGTCGTACCAACCACTCTGCGCGAGCGAGTGTTGTATATGGCGCATTACCCCGCCGCCTCGGGACATCCCGGAGGCAGGGGTCTGTTCTACACATTAAGACAACGGTACTACTGGCCGAGTATGTCCGTCGACGCATACGCCACAGTCAGAAGGTGCTCCGACTGTGCGGACGCTCGCATTTAATTGCGTAAGCACAACGCGAAGTTGAAAACGTTCCCTCCGATGGGACCCTTGGAGTTTATCGCTATTGACATCCTAGGCGAACTCCCCAGAACACCAAGAGGCAATCGATACCTCTTGGTAATATCTGATCGTTACTCAAAGCTGACCCGAACGGTGCCGCTTAAGAGAACTACCGCCGAGACCGTTGCTCAGGCGTTCGTCACACAGTGGGTCTTCGTATACGGAGCCCCAGTGAAGCTATTCTCCGACAATGGGAGTCAATTCACGTCAAGGTTCTTCCTTGCCGTGTGCAAAATCCTCCGCGTCGCAAGCGTGTTCACCACAGCCTATCACCCACAAGCTAATGGACAAGTGGAGAGGTTCAACCGCACCCTGGTTTCCTCCCTACGGCACTACCTAGCCGACAACCAACGCAATTGGGATCAGTTTACGGACGCGGTAACTTACGGTTAAAACTGTACCGTGAACCGCATGATCGGCATGAAGCCGTTTGATCTCGTGTTATCTCGGACGCCGGCGCCGCTTTCCATCCAACAGACCCCTACACTGGAACAGGATGTCTCGCGGACGCAGTACAAGCTCCGTTTCTTAACGTGGTTACGCGGGCTCATGTCAACAGCCCGCGACACGCTACTCGCGGGTCAGGACCGATATAAACGCGACTTCGATAGGAAATTACGAACGCCGACAGCACAATATTCGGTTGGTGATCAAGTCCTCATCGAGCGAGAGACATCCCTGCGAGTGGATGAGAAGACGGATAAGGACCGGGTCAATAACAAGTTAGCCCCACGGATGGAAGGCCCGTTCCCGGTGGTGGCGCTCGACGAGCATACAGTGACCGTTTTCCGGACTACAGGCCTGAAAGATAGAGTCTCGAGAGACCGCATTGTGAAGGCTCCCCCTCTACGGACTATACCCGCCGACGCCGAACACTCGTCACCTATGCCGGCAGACGGCGACGCTTCTACCTTCCCCCCCGCCGGGGTAACCCCCCGGCCGCTGAGAGACGACCTCGGCCCAGGTAGCCCGGATATGTCTCCGCCAAAGTCAACAGATCCTGAGGGCCAAGAAACGACTCGCGATAAAAACGAGAGCGAAAACGCGACGCGTGACGCGGAAGTAAGGCGACCCCGGAGGTCGAAATATAACACCCGGACCGCAGGGACCCCCCAGGTATCGGGATTAATGGACGCTCTCCAAGGCGGTGCACACGCACAGATCATCTCCCAATTGAAGAGGAGACCAGCCACTGTAGGCGAAGAACCCGTGTCTAAGGAGGGACAACCCCCGCCACGACTGCCGTTGCGGGTAGAGCCGCCTCGTCTCCGAGACTCGCGGACCGTGGAGACGAGACTTACCGCCACCCGTCCTCGGCGAGCGACCGACGCCCCAAGCGGCGATACGTCGTCGAACGGAAGAAAGCGTACCTTCACCACCAAGCCACTTGACACGTGGAGACAGGACCCTGAGAAAAATCAATAGAAAATCTCCCCAACCAAGCCCGCCGCACGGGTGGGGATCACGGACTCCCCTCGCCGCCCAAATGAGACGCCGCCTGGTACAGAGGAGATAGCCGGAGGACACGTCACGAAACTAGCGTCTATGTGTACCTTCGGCCAACCTCTCCTCATTTCTCCGAGACGTCCTCAGCCCCCGGCACTCGCGGTTGATGCTTCATCTCAACACGCGTCAAACCCGCCCTCAGAGGCGACGGACGGACCCCCTTTGACGATGGAGGACCCCAAGACCTATGTGGTCGAGGCCCTAACCGGCCACAAACCGGGGACAGACGAGATGCCGTTATTACGCGTGCGGTGGTATGGATACTCAGAAGACGACGCTACCTGGGAACCCGCTAATTTCATCGATTACAACACGGTCGCACGGTACTGCAAACGCACGGGCATCCCCGTACCAACACTTCAGTTGTGGTCGACCCCGGACAGTGTGGGGGTCGACAACTAACGTCCTCTCCAACTCTTGGGAGAAACCTGCGGCGGCCCCCTACCTAGGGACCACCGTGGAGGCGTCTACTACCCGCGATAGACACAACACCCGAAGTGTCTTCGGCGGCCAAGCCGCATCCAACTAACACCCGCCGTCCGCCTTAACCGCCGCAATCACAACTCGTCGCAGCCTCCGACGGACTGTACGTTAACGTGACCGACAATCCCGACCGCCCCGGTTGCCTCGTAATCGGCTACTGTCGAACCGGGGAACATCGTTGCTTTCCCGGGTTGCCTGGGAATCAAAGAGTGATTCCTCGTATGATGGCACGTCTAAACGTGTGTCACCGTACCCGGACTGCGGCCCCCTTTCGGTAGCGGTACACAACCCTATCAATAGCGTCCTACACCCGCCAAGGGGTGAGCACCGGCCGACTAGAGGGGCGTATCGAATCCGCTCCTCCCTTCCGGTGAGCGAGTCACTGTAACTGAGAACTACTGATCTGCCTCTCAGAGGATCCCCCCGGGGTGGCCGCTCTCTCTCCGGGGAAAAATGCGACTCGCACCCTGGGGGGGTAGTCGACCTCAACTGGTCCGACGCGTGGCCCAAGAGACCTTGTGTGCGGAAGGGAACCCCGCCCTTCTCTCGTACTCTATCGGCTACCATGCCGACGTTACGTAACGTGGGGGGCGTCGATCACGACCCCATGTCTGTCCCTTGATTTTTTTGTTGGCCCTCGGGAACCTCCCCCGTGTTCTGTACCTCGCCGGTCAAGAGGCGTCCCATCGCTTTATAGAAAGTCCTCCCCGCGTCTCACGCGAGATTGTCCGCCGCGTCAACGCCTCACTGCGACCGTCCTACGCACGCGAGTCCCGTTTCAGGTTCACCCTGTCACCGCGCGTAACCTCTAATGGGTACGACCCCCCGTACACCCACCAATAGAGGGGACCTTCGACCTGTTGAGCGCCCCGCTCACCGCCGTTGCGTGCGACCCTGTCGGGTCAACGACGCCCTGTCCCCCAAGACTTGTCTTCGGTCCGCCTCGGTACACAGTCGAAGCCAACGAGGAGAGCCGCCGATCGCACACCTGCGAACCGGTACTTCCACCTCTCGCCCGAATTGGGCTCGACCGCCACTCTGCGCGCTTGCACCGCATCGTGTCCCGTCCCGGATCCTTCCCGACCGGAAGAGGTTAGAATTACCCTATCACCTTCGGCTCCTCCTGCTACCGGTTCCCCGGTGGGAGCTCCCTAATCGCCGAACACGTGTCGGATCCGAGCTGGCCGCAATCGACCTCCGCGCACTGTGTGAGCATCAGAGCGCGCCGGGCTCGGAGAATTGAAATGAGGGGAGGTTCCCTTTATTCTCTGGTGTACCTCTTCTTCTCTACCTCACGCGTGGGGCCAGCGGCGCGCGTTGTCACGGGGTGCCCTGTATGGAGGAAGCACACCCGTTATGACCCCGACTATTCATAGTCAGCCAGGTCTTCCTCTACCCCCGCCACTGGCGCGACCGGGGCATCGGAGGGAACTGACCCCCCGTCGGAATCGAGAGGGTCCCCATCGACCTCCACTGTTACAGGGGCCTGCACCCCTATCCGGGCGATCTCTAAGCTCGGAGCCACCACCACTATCGGGGTATCCGTCACGGACGAGGGCGGACCCGCTTCTGCCGCCGTCCTCAATCGTTTCACACCCGCCACAAACTCGGCGCTGTTCACTAACCGGAGCATTTCGTCCTGGGAGACGCCTAACTCGGCAAAAATCCTACGCCACGCACTCGCCTCATCCGCCAGTGTCACCCGTCGGTGGTGCTCCTTGGCTCCCGGTCCATCGCCCACCCTCGGAGCCTCCACCGCTGCCGTCCCGTCCGGATGCTCCCCCGAGTCGTGACCCGTGTTGGTCGTACGCGGCTCACCTCTGCACGTCGTTCCAGGTTGTGTCCCTCCCGGCATTAATTCCGGTTGTAAACTGGTGAAAGCCTCTGGGTCAAATCGGATCCAATTTCTGGACCCCAGACCCCCGGCATCCTCCCGCCTACCCGGCGAAATGTTGGCTCGATCTACACGGTCATAGTGATGCCCCTGGCAGTAGTGCACTCGCGCCCACTCCACCTGGTCGTGAATATCAAGCAGCGTGTTGAGCTGCTCGCAAACCCAAGCGCCGCCGAGGACCTCCTTTAAGTCGAGCTTGCGTAACCATGTGACAATCATGGTCGGTAATACGTACAACCGCCCGTCCAAGGATGACCAAATGAACCTCTTCGCCACTATGGCGATCCACTCACTAAGGAATATTATCCACCGCGAAGACTGCGGCGAGTCGTTCAGACTCAAGCCGAAATACACCAAACACGGTGGCACCTCCGCATCGAAGTCCGCAGGGACTTCGTACTGCGAAAACCAATGCGGTATCTGAGGATACCGCTCATACCGAGAACGCGGTTCGAAAGTCGTTGCTTCAATCCACTCGTATGCGACGAACACGCCGAGGGCGTTGCGCATCCGACGCTCGTATTTGAGCTTGTCGTAGTATCCCGAATTGCTCTCCCGCTCCACGTACCTCTCGTAACGGGGAGGGAGGATCGGCTTGTCCCACGCCATGAAAGCGATCCCCGGCTCCTCGACCCGCTCCGGTAGATGGTCCAACAATCGCCGCAGATTGGCGACGTAAACGCGGTCGCCTTCTGTACGATACGCCCACGTATCGAAGTCCCATTCAACGGGAATTGGGCGGTTGCACGGCGTCCTCGACAGCCGACGAACCAATGACGTCATATATCTCTGACGTCGATCACGCCCAATACGGCGATACTTCGGCCAGACATGCTCGCCGTCCACCACGAGACGGTAGCAAAAATCGCGTGACCATACAGCTCGTAGGCTGAGACCCCCGGGTAGAGCACCGGTCATATCCGCGTACGAACGCACGAGAGTTGTGTCCCGTAACCCCTCGGGAGCAAGGAATGGAGCCCGTTCGAAGAGCAAGGGATCGTCGGACATGCTCTTGCCACGCAGCAACCGAGGGGACGGCCACCCCCGCACCTCTGCCTCCTCCGCGTCCTCCCCTTCCCCGTAGGGGTTGCGGAACCGATCCATCGTCGCCGCGCCGACCCGGGCAAGACGCCTCTCCGATGACAAATTGTTCCTTTCCGCGTACCGTAACAGCGTGGACTGTGTGGAGGAAACTGCAAAAGAAAGGCGGAGACAAGCCGGCCGCGGTAGATGGAAAGTTGGAATATTGCGGAAGACCGCCTCCGACAAGCTGGCTTGCAAAAACGCACGCCTTCAATTTACCCTCGGTCGCTGATCCAAAAACCCCGATAATTTGGTGATGATTTCTACGGTACCTACACGCGGGGACGCGTGGTTCTCTGAGAAGGGGGATCTGTAGTGCACTGTATTCTGTACCGGGACAGCTGTCCTAATCTCGCCAAAATCGCGCTCGCCGCCACCACGTGTGCCACGGGTACACGTGGACCCTGTCTCTCTGCCGGACCATACCGGTGGACACGTGTGAGCCCTCTGCCACCTGTCGGGCCTATAGGGGCCGTTACTTGGTCCCCTCGGGGCTACACCCTTTATATTATAGTTATTCTAATTTACAGTATAATTTAGCTTCGTCATGACGACGACGGGGACTATATAGTCAACCCGATAATCAAAGTAAATAGGCACGAAGCCTCGGGTCTTTTACCTTGGTTTCTGGATTCCAGGTTGTAGCCTCGACTCGGTACTGGCTCGCCCATACCGACCGAGCCATCTACACCTCTGGAATCCCAACTGCCTTCCCCGCGCGCGTCGACCCAACCGCGCAAGCGCTACGTTAACTACGGTGCTGCCGTTCTGTTAGTCTGTTTTTCCTTTAATTCTTCCTCTTTATTGCTGACTCTAGTTCTACCTTTCTAGCGCGCAAGCCGCGCCCGGATCCCGGTTCCGGTCATCCACCGGGTGGTCTCCCGAATTCCCTTACGGGACGAACGCGCGTCGCTCTGCCTACAGCCGCCACACGTGGCTGTTGTGCACGACAAGACCTGGATATCATCAACAAGACAGGTTCAATTCGGACAGAGCCAGATCGCCGAAGTACACGTCTGTGTCTGAGGAAACAAGAAGTTGTCACCGTAAACGAAAAAACGCCGGCGTCAATTCCCTACCCTTCCTTCTTCCATACCGCAGAGGATTGCTTGATCGACTCGACTACGCCCCTCGCCGTTCTCGAGCAATTAGCCGAGAAAACAGTCCATGTGAAGATCGGGGCAAGTGTCATTTTGACTATCAGGACAGGAAACTTACTCCCTGGTCACCAACTTACCGTCTGTGGCATCATTCCAAACCATCAAAGAGAAGGTATCTGTGCACTGCGTCTGCGCGATGAGGATAACACCGTTTACACGATCTACCCGAGGAGGTTCTCCTCACGAAGGAGAGATGCATCTATCGTCGCTTCCAGGACGCAGTTCGCCATTTTACCTGCTTACGCAATGACAGTTCACCGCTCACAGGGCCTCAATCTACAGAGAGTATCGATATTATTTCAACCGGCAGAAATTGAGCGGTGCAAACCGTCCGGTATGGTGTACGTCGCGCTATCACACTGTCAGTCCCTGGACGGCCTTTGGGTGAGTGGCCTGACTCCCAAACATATTCACGTTAGTTCTTCCGCTACAGAGCTTGTCGAGAAGGCAAAAAACCGCGCAAGCACTAGCCTTCTCGTGTAATTGACATAGAGTCAGTAGATTCCCGGAAATTGCCTTCACCGGATTCGTTGCGGCCTCGCCCGAATAAGAGACAGCGAAACAAATGATTGCATTGCAACATGAAAATGTAGAGTCCTCATCCGTTCCAATTCAGGCACCTTATACCACTCCGCAAATGGGTATCTCAGACGGTCATCATTTTCCGATTGGTGCCCCTCCCTTAGCACAGCGCATCTAAAGTCAGTCAAGAGGATGGAACCAGACAGATTAAATGTTCCGGCCCTTGCAGTGCGGGCAGTTCGCATACCCACAGAAGACCTCACAGGCATGCGGTCCACAAGGATAGCAGTTCCGACGACGTCCCCATACTCTCCCTTCACCGTCACACGACTAATGTTGTCTTTTGGCCACACTACGGGCCGTTCCAATATGTTCTTCACGTCTCCCTCATCCACTCCTGGGAAGGCCTGTGATGGTGTTCCTTCCTTGACCTCTGCGAAACGTACATGAAAGGAATCTACAGGTATGGGAGTTCCTAGTACATGCGTCTCGAAGGGATCTGCTCATCCGGTTCCGATACTGAGAGTCTTCAAGTTTTCAGAGAATATCTCGCAAAGGCTCCGCGGCTTGCCAACACAATCCCCAATGCACGAAGTACATCCATCTAAAGCATATCCGCCAAGAGCGAGCTTAAGAAAAATTTCTTGGACATCCATGTGGGGGGTCTCTTCGCATAAACGACGGTGAGAAAACCAATATTCATTTCTTTCCCATTCACACTAGCCTTCTTTACGTTCAGTGTCGTTTGATGGGTTCCTGTAACGATGAAGGGCTTTCCGTGACGGGATTTTCTAAGCGATAGACTCGAGAAAACTGCCTGTCGTTTCCTCATGCCCATTGGCAGTAAAGTCGCGTACTTCATTCCAGATGTAGTTTGTCGTCTTGATTTGTAGTAGCGAGACGCGGAGCTGAAGAGTTCCGACATGGTCTTTTTGATGACACGAAGTGGGACTGACGAAGAACTATCATCTGAGTTACTGTACTGCACTCTTCCGCTACACCCTGATGCGTTCAAAAGAAGAGAAAGGCATTCAGCGGCTACATCATCAGGTACTGCTAGATTTCTAGATTCTCTGTTAACCCTTGTCCCAGAGTTTACAGCAGCGGGAATAACAACTGGACAGACTGGAGCACTTGTATCTATTAGTCCAGCGGGTGTTGTTACATTGCCCCCTTCAGCTCGAATTACATCATGAGGCAGGTGAGTCTCATTTTCTTGTGCGGTAAAGGCTGATGAAGCGCCTGCGGTAGCGACTGCCGGCGCAATGGAGACAGGCCCTGCCACAATATTGCTTTGACTGACCGTTTGAAACTCATATTTCCCACTTGTGGGCGGGGCGATTCCAGTAGGACCATGCAGAATCAGTATCTCTGGTCCCTCTTGGTTGACGGCATTCGCAGTTATTAGCAGACGAATACTGCCTGCCGTAGGGTCAGAGTTGACCATCGATTCTACATACTCTGCCGTCTTTTGGAGCATATGCAACGCAGAGTTTAGCCTTTTCCCATGAACAGATGAGGATGCGGCTCCGTGCAGTTTCGCCGTGCACCGTTGAATTGCAGCATCACCGATGGCCATCTGGAAGACGTTGTGAAGTATACGATGGAAGGACGCAGTTATTAGGATTAATGTGTCTGGAAGGATGAGAGGTATAAGGGGTGAATTGACACCGTTAAAATGCTACCCCTTCCACCCTTCTACCCCTTCTCGAGCCAATCATGTGATCCAGAGCGGTAGAAGGGTAGCAAATGTAATGTATTTATTCACCTCTGAAATGCGAAGCCTGCAGGAACGCAGAAACTCTCGGTTACCTTCACTGTCTCCCACGTTCTGTCAGAGGTATAAGAGGTGAATTGTCACCGTTAAAATGCTACCCCTTCTACCCTTCTACCCCTTATTGAGCCAATCATGTGCTCCATAGCGGTAGAAGGGTGGCAGTTACCCTGTTTTTATTCACCTCTGCTTTTCCACACCTGTATGTGGTCCCCATTGAGGCTTTTCCTGACCAAAAATCGACTATACAGCTTCAACTTACAGAAAACCTTTGGCTCTTCCTCAAGAATCTATTCTGGTCCTCGGTCGTCAGCATATAGTTACGGGACGCGCAATAGTTCCGCTTCCATTACTGCAACCCTCGGATTAGTGCCGCCCAAGACTGGCAGGCACAGGTCGTGCGACGGGCCACAGACGACGTCCAGAATGCGGTGGTGCTGGCAAGGTTGTTTGGATCTTTGGGGAGTCTGGGTGTGCTGTGAGATGTGAGCAATGCTTTATCGCACTTGAGGTCCTCAAAACGAGCCTTTTCGGACGCTCGGCATTAGAGGAACGGTCAGCAGACTTCAAACTGGTTTTGGATGGGTCATGGTTCACCAAACTGATTACTGCTGCCGCAAGTTAGTGCCGTCTTTTTAGTCATCGCACTGGGCGGTACTAATGCGTAGGGTCCTCTGTACTATGCTAATGGCTCTCTACGGCTGTCGGCGTGACGTGTGCGGGGAAGTCACGTAGGGGTTGGCGTTCCACCACTTTTCTACATTTCGGTCGTTCCACTACACCTTACACCCCCTTACACCGCGGGGTACCCCTCTTCTACCCTTCTACCCCACTCAACAACGTTCGTTCACTGTGACGATGGAGTTCAACGAGTGCCTAGACTTTTACTCAGAGTTGGTGGTCGCCCTAGTGTCTAGGTGACAAATGGCCTCATATGAGGTCAATTGACCTCATATGAGGCCAGTTTTTAGGCGGGCTTTTGCAATTCGAATAATTGTAGAAATTTATCGCTACTGTAGTGAAAAGCTTACGACTAGAGTATTAAACGTTGGCAAACCAGAAAACATGCAATTCCATATCTCAGTCTTCCCTAATCAACACTTTCGTCTTCCTCTTCCCAAACTTTCTTCAAAATGGTGAGCGTCAATGATCCTCGAATTATTGCAGGTAACCGCGTCCACACTCGTGCAAGACTGCTCACAGCTCAGAGTAAATGTCGTCGCATGTATGGAGCCTCCTGGAAGATCAAGTTGGTCACGGGAACTGTCATTAGCATGGAAACTGACAAAGTGAAGGGTCGCAGTGTCACTTCAGTCAGGGCTAAATGGGAATTATCAGATGGCGTCAAGGAAGTCACGCTTCGCATAGCTAACATCAAGGCTGGTGAAGTGATGGACCTGATCGATGACGGTCCTGAAGATCATATCCAGCAAGAAACTGAACATTATGCGCAACCGGAGCCTACAGAGGACCGTGTGACGCCACTGGAAGGAGCACTCAGCCCGAGTACGAGAATCTCCGAGAGTGACGAAATGGATTCCCAAGATGGCCTCATGAATGTCCACGGCCGGGCCTGGAAGCGTGAGGAAGTCACGATGCATTTAAATGGTATGATACCGCCGAGAAGATGGAAGGTGATTGGACCGATTGATGAGATTATATCCCGTGGTCACAGTCCATCTCAAATGCATCCCATGGACTACTTCATGTGGATGTTCCCACAGGAGCACTTGGCATTAATGGTTTCCTACACCAACGATGCAATGGAATCACGGGGACTTCGCTTGACTACAAGAGGTGAAATTTTGAAGTTTTTCGGGGTGCTAATCCTTATGACTCGGATTGAATTCAGCACCAGAAGGTCTCTTTGGAGCTCACAGGAAACCAGCAAATATCTCCCGCAACCTCAATTCGGAAACATCATCTCCCGCAGAAGATTCGAGGAGCTTCGTCAGAATGTCACGTTCAGCTTTCCAGCTGACTCAAATGACAGATGGGGTATGATCAGGGACTGCATGGTCGCAATCAATGATCACAGAGCATCACATGTGATTCCATCACAGAACATCTGCGTTGATGAGAGTATGTCACGCTGGTATGGACTTGGAGGAGATTGGATTGAAACCGGCCTTCCTCATTATGTGGCCATGGACCGAAAACCCGAGAATGGCTGTGAGTTGAAGACTGCTGCATGTGGAAAAAGTGGAATCATAATAAGAATTGAGAACGTCGTCTCAGCTGAGGAGACTTCTTTAAAGGATTTTGAAAGTGACCACTTACACGGAACCGCAGTGACTTTGAGGTTGTTACAGCCATGGTTTCACAGCAATCGTGTTGTCTGCGCGGATTCGTACTTTGCTTCTGTCCACACGGCTGAATCACTTTATGAGAAAGGTCTTAGATTCACAGGTGTAGTGAAGACATCCACCAAGAAATATCCGATGAAATATCTATCTCATCTGGAGATTGCTGAAAAGGGAGAGCACGTCACACTAGTTTCGAAGCCGGTGGCCGGGCCTCATCTCATGGCAGTGATGTGGGTGGACCGAGACCGCAGATACTTTATTAGTTCTGTCGGAACATCCAACGAAGGAACTCCAATCTACCGCGAGAGATGGCGTACACGTCATGGCGTGACAAGAAAAGAGGAATTGTCTATCCGTATTCCCTCAGTCTGTGAGCAGTATTATGAAACTTGCTCTCAGATTGACCGCCACAACAGATCTCGTCAGGATGATCTCGGCTTGGAAAAGAAGTTTGAAGTCAAGGAGTGGTCTATGCGTGTCAATACTTCTTTATTGGCCATTTGCATTGTGGATGCATGGAAACTGTATGCAGGTGCAAAAGGAGATGGTTCTAAGATGTCTCCAAATCAGTTTTATTGTGAGCTTGCTGACCAGTTGATTGATAACAAGTATGATCGTATATCGTTACGTCAGCGAGAATCAGACAGTGCTGTTGAAGATGAAGATGTTGGGTTTGGCAGTGGAATTGGTACTCACCTAACTCCAACCACTCGCAAGCGTAAAAGAGCATCCGGCGAGGAGACTTGTGCTCTTTATCAATCCAGATGCAATATTTGCAAAGGTACAAAAAAGTCAAAGTTTATTTGCTCAGCCTGCAAGGCATATTTTGACAAAGAAGTATACCTTTGTCATCACCAGACTGGGCGTGACTGTTTTAAGAAACACGTCGACGAACGTCACGATCTTACTTACAAAGGTAAGTACTATTAGTGCTTAAAGCGTTCTAGGCCTTTAAAAATGACTCAATGGGTCAGCATTTGAGTAAAATAGAGCAAAAAGAGATAAAAAACTCCTTTTGCCCCCTATGGTTCTATCCTGCGTCTAAAGACTTGCTTGGAAGACTTGCAGCCGTGTCGGAATGCCCCTTTATGAGATGTCACCGTATTCAATCTCATGTTCGAGTGGGCGCTATAAAGCGTCCTGGGCTGCAGGTCACGAACAAGAACCATCGAGATCCCCGAAGGGATTTTTCGACCACTAAAGTGCTCAGCGAGGAGTTGAACCCCGGCCTCTAAGACTCAGCGATCCTTGCAGACCACTGAGCTGGCTTGTCAGTTACTAACTAGTCGTTTATAGTTGTCTTTATAGTCGTTCAAAGTTCTACTTCGTAAAAATTGTGCTCCTTTTGTCCTTTCGTCGCAGTACCCCCACCTCAGTTCCCATGCGTCTTCGAACCGCCCTCGCCGGGGCACTCCGTCACACCTCCCGTACTATCTATGCGGCACTCGCCGCAGCCTCGAACGACGGGTACTCCCGTCGACCTACCGCAACGGCTACCGCTCTGCCCGTCGTTCCTGCAAGCCCACCTACACAACCGTGCATTCGTAAATCTGCGTCGCCCCCTGTACCGGCGACCTCGCGCGCTGCGTCCCCGATCCCTATGCATACTACTGCCCCGGCCTTGGACGCCGCCCCCGCTGCGCCCCTCTGCAGTCCAGGGCCGGCACCAGATGCCAGCATGCCCGACAAACCTACCGAGGTCCGTGCCACGAGACGCTCGCCCGCCGACGCCGTCACCTCTCAGCCCCCGCCGCCTCCAACCGCTGTCACCGAGCCCCCCGTTCCCGCCACCACTCCCCTGCCAAGTTTATACCGCCTGGCGCCCCTGGGTACCACCCAAACCGCCACTGTAGCTCCCCTCCCCACATCGGTCAATGAAAGTGACCTCCACCCCGCCCAGCCCCACAATGCCGCTCCGTCGCCCGAACACTCGCCTCCTGCTCCTCAAAGCGCACACCATGCACCTCATCCTCTCCACTGGCCCCCTGTCTCGGCTCTTAACGCCCCGCCCCGCATCAAAAGAGCTCTGTCCACTAGCGCATCAGTCCCCCCTCCCAAGCGCGCCTCTCCCTCTCAGGAGGCCGCAGCACTCTCTCCCCTGGACCAATGATCTCAGATAGCCCCACCGCCGACCCCCTGGCCCCCTCTCACAGCGCTTCCCTTCCACCATCCATGACAGACGCATTCTCGCCCTCCCCTGAAAACCGACCATTCCCCCTCCCGGACGCCCCACCCCTCCCCTTGCCGTCGGTCCACGAACTCCTTTCGACCCCGATTCGGCCCTCGGACATTTTCACTTCTATCCCTGGCCCTTGCCTGCATAGCACGGTTCTACTTCTAATTCGCCTCGTGCGCGCTGCCACAGCAGCTAACACCCCCGACGCCACTCATCAAGCATTTATGCGCCTTCACATGCTGCCTACTGTTGTGCTCCGAAAAGCTTTCCGTGGAGAGCCCGGATGGCGTTCCTCGCGCGGTCAAATGCACGCCCTCCGTCTCCGCCTACGTAGGGCAAGCACAGGTCGCGAATGGGGTACCTTGTGGAGAGAAGCCCTTCATGCTCACGAAGCACGGCGGGCATGGCAGCACACACACTCCAAGCTCCCTTCACCCCACAGCTCTCGCGCCGCGCAAGCCGCCCGCGCCATGCGGCTAGCCTCCCAAGCCCAGTACGGGCGCGCGATGCGCACGTTCACCAACCCTCCTCTCGCCAACCTCAACGACACGGCCACGGTTGCAGCACTGCAAGCCCTTCACCCCGACCCTCCTGTCCCCGTCATGCCTCTGCCGCCCTCCGCACAACCACGGCCGCCAGAGGTCTCGGAGCAATCCGTTCTCCGTGCCGTCAGGCGCCTCAATCCCAACTCAGCCGCCGGTCCAGACCGCATGTCGCCCAAGCTCCTGCACCTCTTTGCCCACACACAAATTAGTCCCGAAGCAGGAGTGACCGGCATCTCCGCGCTCACCAATCTCGTCAGCCGCCTGGCCCGTGGTTCCCTTCCGCCCTGCACCATCCCCCTTGTCAGTGCCGCAACTCTGCTGCCCCTACAGCCACGCCCGGCCAAAATTCGCCCAATTGCAATTGGACAAAGCATCCGTCGACTCGTCACGAAAGTCCTCCTCCCAGCCGCAATAGAGGATTGCCGTGACCACTTCGCTCCTGAACAATTAGCCAATGGTGTTCCGAACGGCATGGACGCTATCGTACACGACGCCCGGATGCTACTTCGTCGGCATGGAAGGGACCCACACTACGTCATGGTGTCAATTGACGCCTCCAATGCCTTCAACCGTTTCTCCCGCCAGAAAGTGCTGGACCAGCTCCCAACCAGAGCGCCCTCCCTGTCCCGCTTTCTTGACATGGTTTATGCACGCACCACCTCCCCCCTGATACTGCCCTCGTCCCCGCCCACGATGCTAGTCAGTCGAGAAGGGTCGCAACAGGGAGACCCTGCGAGCATGCTCCTCTTCTCTCTCGCTCTTCAGCCTCTCGCCCGCCGCATCTCGCACGAATGTGACGTTCTTATGAACCGCTGGTATGCAGATGACGGTACCATCATCGGCCGTATCGATGAAGTTGCCAAAGCCCTAAAAATCCTCAACACAGAAGGACCAACCCACCAGTTCTTCCTCAACCCAGCTAAGACACGTGTCTTTTGGCCCAGCCTCTCCCCAGACCTCCTGCTTCCCCTCACCACTGTTGCCCCTTTGCACGTCATCGAAGACGGCGGGTTGGAACTCCTCGGGGCCCCTATTGGGTCTGACTCGTTCATGACGCAGTACATCACCCGCAAACTGCAAAACTGCAATTCCGCCCTCGCCCACCTGGACCACATCCCAGAGGCCCGCGTACGCTTTCACTTACACAGGGTCTCCGCTTCCGCCTGTCGCATGCAGCATCTGTTCCGGCTGGTCCCGCCGACGTTCGCCTTTTCGTTCGCACAGCAATTTGATAGAGATCAGCTGAAGGCATACGAGCGCTTCAATAGTGTTACTCTTTCACCGAGCCTGGCTGCTCAAGTCCGATTGCCGTTTGTTCATGGGGGACATGGCCTCACATCATTGGCCAATACTTCACACGCCTCTTACGCTGCAAGTCTCATCGACTCCGCCCCGGTACGACTAAAGGGGCCCCAGTTTCCCAACCTCAGGCAATACCAGCGCTTTGCACGAACATCATTGAGGGTGGTTCTCGGCAATTTACCTCCTTGCGTACAACCACCTCACTTCTCCCTTACATCCTCGGATCTTGGCTGCCTCGAACCTACCGCACTTCTAGCGCGTCCTGAACGCATACATACCTTTTTACTTCAGGCGCAGCATAGCGCAGCGGCCAGCCGGTTCTGGGAGAAACCCCTTTGGCAATCCTCTCCCGACCCTCGTCAGCACAGTGCAGCTTCAATTCGTCGGAGGGTACGGTTTCGCTCTCTCCTCGCTCCTGGCGCAACATCTTTCCTCACTGCCCACCCAGCTGCCACCTCCCGCATTCATAACGCCACATGGTCAACCATGCTACGTCGTCATCTGGACGCTCCTATCACATTCGATTCTATCTCGCCGTTGCGCTGCGCACATTGTTCCAAGCCACTCGACCCTCGAGGGGATCACGCGACCATCTGTAGCCATGGCTTCGGCCCTGTCCACAGACACAATACCGTCCGAAATGTCTTCGCACGACACGTGTTCCGTGGGGCTGGACTTGCATATTCCCTCGAGGTCCCTTTCCTGTTACCAAACTCTGCTGCACGACCGGCCGATATCCTCGTTCAACCGTCCCACCCTGCCCCAGGGCTCCCGTGTGACAAACCTACGGCCTACGACGTCACAATCTGCAGTCCATTCCGCAGGGGCATGCTGTATCCCGCTGCCCGCCACTCTGCAGGAGCTGCAGAAGCAGCTGACGTTCGCAAGCGTCAGGCCCTCGAGCGGACTATTCGATCCACCCTGCTCATTGACGATCACCTTCCTCCGCCACCCCTAGACTGGCACTTTCAGCCACTATCGTTTGACACTCTAGGCGCCCCCTCACAGTCTACACTGCATGTCATCCATGAACACGCGAAGCTAATAGCACTTCGGAGCTCTTGCACCATTGCCTCCGCTCAAGCCCGCATCCACCAACGCCTGAGCTTCGCCATCTGGTCCACTGTCGCTGCTGCGATCCTTTCTCGCCTACCGACACACGTCGCGGACATCTCATATCCGATCGAAGTGTAACTCAGCTTCCTATCTGCTAGTGTATCTGTAAGCGCACCCCTGATGCATTGATAAAATTACCCCCCCCCTCCTTTTGTTCTATACTTGCGAAAATCTTAAATTTTGTTTAAATTTTACTGTAGAGCATTTGACCTCATATGAGGTCAAGAGTGACCTCATATGAGGCAAATTGCCGGTCGTCTAGACACTAGGCCTAGGTCTATCCGGTGCTGGGCGTACCGCCGGCGGGGGTGCCTACAGCTGTGTTACGTGTACACCTGGATGGTGACACAGCTCTGTAGATCATGACATTCACCCCTGCAATTTCCCACGTTCGTAAGTGCATAACCAAGCTTATTGCTATGGACGAATCGAAGTCGCTGCCAAGGGTCAGATACGGCGCACAGAGGCGCTCGATGACAGACCGCACAAGACAGCCTGTCCAGGACAGTAGAGAAAATAGCACATAAAACGACGCACAGCGAGCAGAGTAAAAAGGGCCAGCGGACCCTGGAGTTCCATCACTCCACATGGATGCGTTAACAGGGAATTGAAGTGAATTGAATTGTATAGACAGTAGGTAGCGGGATGCTTGTATTAAGGCTAGAGCTAACCTTCGAAAGGGCATTTCACTAGCGGGACGTCTACTAAGGACAGTGCTAGTGTCTAGACGACCGGCAATTTGCCTCATATGAGGCCGGTTTTTTTTTGCAAAAAAGTATACATTAAATCGAAATTTTATAAAATCAGTTTAGACACCATTTCTTTAACCAATATTCCCTCGGCAATAGCTTCCTGCAAAACATCAGGATAGCAGTTATGAATACACAGAAATACTAAGAATATAATATAGTTTCAACCATCGGATGATATTTCAAACAGGCGTTTTGGTTTCGAAGATATCAACAAAAAACGTTTTGATGTTCTTTAAAAAAGCTTCTTCTTTAGGTATTCTCAAAAAGCCTGGAAAGGACGTGCAGATCTCACCAAGCTCCACCCTTCCACAGCGCAGAAGTCAACTGCGGTGGCAAGAGTATCTTTTTCCATTTTGTTCAGCTAGCGCAAGTCGAGAAAAATTAAGTTGAAAAGTGACCTCATATGAGGCCATTTGTCACCTAGACACTAGGGAATGCAAGAGATAGCGGGATGACCATTCGAGGTCTAGAGCTACTCAGTATATAAGAGAACCGACCGGGAGGGTCGAAGAATATAGACAACCAGAGGGGAGTTACCTCGGGAGTACATTGGTACTCAATCACCCTGTTCGTAGCAGAGCTACACTTGAGCCATCACTACCGACTACCATGTCTAACCCCCGAATTACGACAACAGTAGTGCGCGAGATTGGCATAAGCACATCTCTATCGAAATGGATTAACTTTATCTTTAAAGACAGGGCGGTGTCCTAGCAGTGATGTACTAGCCTTAAATTTACATCCTACTCTAAATGGCAAGCGCCTCCGCCTGACTCCCATATACCACCTTCCTACAGTCTCAATCGGTAGCAATAACGGGCAAGAACGGGCGATCGAGATTTCTGGAGCACAGTATGATCCACACGAAATAAAGAGTTGTCTTTGGTGATAAATACCAGACTGTGGCTGGTATACCGCTCTTCGCTTCTAAGCACAGGATGTCGTCGAGGGTTCCACAAGCAACAGCGATAGCGGCTGTTGATCCCACCACAAAAATTCTTACTCCAGCCTTCTACTATGCTCGGCGCGTAGGATGGCATCAGAAGATCCCATCCTACGCGCCGAGCATAGTCATCCTGTGCTTGGCCAACTCCGCTATTACTTCTTCAGGAATTTCATACACATAAACATTCTGCCTACACAAGATATACACCGATGATCTACAAAAGATGATTGTGACACCCCGGACAAGCTGCGAAGGCAATACGATGCAGGACCACAGCGGCCCGGGATCATCAGCTTGTTGCAATACGACTCAACCGGGCATTCAAGGGGCCTGCGCCTTGCGATAGCCAACGCAAATGACGTCCAAAGAGTTCTTCAACTTTGTAGCCTCCCTTGTACTGTGCGTGCATTGTGCGCGGGAGAGCGTTTCAGAGCTGAAGAAACACTCTTTTTTTTGAAAACTACCCTGCAACATAAAATCAGACAAGTGACCAGGCTTCTGCGTGTCGTCGTCCTGAATGCCTGTTCTGGAAAATACTCTCTTCTTTTATTTCGATTTTAAAATGCCACGCTTCTGATAATGAGAAAGGCTGCCCTCAACGTCATCACTTCAATTATAAAACGCAATCTACATGTCCATGTTCTATTCATTTTCCCTCAGAACCACTTGACGCAAAAGAAACTGTGGAATAAAAATTTCACCTCACCGCTTTTGCATTATTCAGAGAAATAACATTCGCACTCAATCCAATACCAAAGGACAGATAGACGTCGCTGTTTTTGAGGCTCATCCCTGCACGGAAAATAAATTTATTGAGTGCTTGGCTGCTTGGTGAGGTGACGAGCACATGAGGACGAGTACTTCAAGGTGAAGATCAAAGTATCAACGCATCAACGACAAAAGCCCCTTGTGATCTTCAGATACAAATGGGGGGCGTTTTCGCGAAAGGAGTTTGTGAGGAATTCTGCTATGGCGTCGAAAATGAACCGCTTAGGGGAAAGGATGAATGTCCATGGTATTCAGACGTTGAAGTTGATTCGAATGGCTGCAGAAAGTTTTCGGCCCTACCACCGCCAGGTGAACATCCTCGACTCTATTTCACTGAAACTGACATCCCGCGAATCTTTGCAAGATTTTCCCATTCGGAACTGGGCCCGCAGTTGCGGAAGATATTGCGGCACTGCAAAGATGTTTTCTTGAAGCAGTCCTTCCAAGATTACGCAGCACTCTCCGAAGAGGAACAAGAATCGCCGACACTGAAAGAAACTGTAGATACATGGTTCACTCCAAATGAACAAAGATGCGTTAATATGCTTGGCGCATATGCTTACGGAATTTTGTACGATGACCCTGAGACTGCACAATCGGCCCAAGAAGTTGCTGTCTTCTATGCAAAAATTATTCTTCGCTCCAAAGAGATAGCTCTAGACGAAGATATTCGCAAGAACCCTTTTAATGTCTGGCATACAAGCGATTGGAATCTTCAAACCGGTTGGTTGTTCGGAGGAAACAGTTACGCTTTCTTGTACGACATAATGTACAACGATTTATCTGAGGAAGAGCGCATCATTATGCGGGAATCGATTTCATCTGCGGTGCAGGGTCGTAGAGTATGGGGGATGGGATGGGCTTCAAGACGTATACAGAGCAACTGGGCCCCATATCATGGAGACCTTTTCATCTTGAATGCTGCTATTGAGGACGAAGAAGGATACGATAAAGAAGTAACTCTCCTGTTTTCGGACCTGATGGTCCACTACATGGATTTCGCTTTTTACGATAGCGGACATCCAGTTGAAGATTCTTACGTCTTGAATGTCGGCTTCCGTGAGGGTTCGCTTTGTTTTCTTGCTATGGCGCGCCGGGGTTTCAATTTTTTCAATCATCCTCGTAAGTTGATAACAATTACACTCCTTTCATAACCTTTCAAAATGGTTCCGTCCTAACGGACTTATTTCATATGAACGATTTTGTTGTTGCTTGTTTGGTGACCCGCTTTGTGGTGAGAAGATTTCAAGCAGATCTGGACGAAATGGCTTCCATATGCTCTTGAACCGAATAATAGCGGAAAGATATATGGTGGATCATCCGGAAACTTGTGGGAGTAAGATGTAGTTCATTTGCCGTTATTATAACTCGTGCGGTCCCAACAGCGTTTGACTGACTGAACAGTATGCGTGACATGAATTGCAAATACAGGTACCCAACGTCAGCCATTCTTACCAAGTACATGTTTCCGAAAGATCCTCTTGTCGATCATGTATATCGCGTATTTATGTGCGAAGGTGGCAAGCCGTGGTCGAGACTTCCGAAAGTGCAGTCCCGGATCGCTGCCCTCACATTTGCCATTCCTGCGTTAAGTACTGAACTGAAAGAACGTGCGCCGATTGAGAGGCTTGGCTTGCCTCTTGACTTTGTGTGCCGTGCTCGAGGGAAAGTCATAATGCGATCTGACTGGTCTGAGAACGCCATGTGGTTCACTTTAGATGCGCGTCCTGACGGCTTCCTCATCGGTCATGATGTATGCTCCCGAGGCTCTTTCGTCTTGAACGCAGATGGGAGATCATGGGGCTTTTGTCCTGAGTGGAAGTGGTTTGACGAATCGAATGACTATTCCTTGCCTTGCGTTGATGGCGTCGGACAAAAAAACAAAGCTCCTTTTGCTAAACTCCTCAACGTCTCTCACGGATTTTCAGGATCGACGATGGCATCCGCCGATCTAACATACCCGTACAACTGGATGTGGACATTGTGGGCAAAAGAAGGAGAAGACTATACATCCAAGGGGTGGGAGATTGAACCCAATGACCCACGAGAGTTCGGATACAACGTCTGGTGGTCTCCCTATAAGTTGCATGCCGAGAGAAATGTTGCATTTGCTGGGCTTTATCAGTGGCGGAAGCGCTTCGCATCGGTAGAGCATGTCATTCGCAGCACACTGCTCGTCCGGGCGACTCGGCCCTACGTGATCATAGCGGACGATTTGAGGAAAGACGAAGACGAACATGAGTATACATGGGCGATGACAACTCCTACAGATGTGGAACTGGAATCTTTTGAAGGAACAGATGCAATCTTGATAGAGACTGATGGTGCTTGTCGACGCTTTTTAGTGCGTGCTCTTTGCACTGACCAGCATGATATAGAATGCTCTTTCCGTTCAATCGAAAAGTGGAACAAGTCTGCTTCGAGGAATGATTACGCTGGTCAGCTCTTGTTTTCCTGTACTGCATCTCAGGCAAACTTTAAATTCTTTCTGTTCTCCCTTCCGCATGAGGAGTCTATTGCACCAGACACTGTATGGCTCGAGACGGAGAGACTGTTGCAAGTTTCTAACCTCGAAACTGGAGAAGATCAGCAAATTTCCTTTTGCACTGGAGACGACGGAGCAACCTCTATGAAAGTACTGGAGAGCGCAATCAATGTAGGGTTGTGATGCCTGGTAAGACGATGTTTTCACTGTAGTTGTGATGTGTGTTCTTAGTTTGTGTTTTCTTTATAATGTCCTGCGCAAGCATACTTAACATGCCAGGAGGAGACTGTCGTAGTTTAGCCTCGATAATCTTGGCAGTCACTGAGTTGTAGGAGAAATATCACGTGGATGTTTTAGTTCAAAGTTAAAAATTGGCTCTGTTGAAAGATCTGGTAGTCACAGACTTCCTATACGTTGCCCCGATCGTGAAGGACACATTTCTGAGATCAAATGTGAACAAGGCTCACTCGCGCAGAGCATCCATTTCTCGCATTATGGCGTCGGTGTACTCAGTGCAAGTGGAAGATCCACCAATATCGCCTGTTCTAACTTTGCCGTCTCTAAGAACCTTGTGCACACTCTTTTCAATAAGCTGAGCCTTGTCATGAAGATCCATGTGCCTGAGCATCATCAAAGCGCTCATGAGTAGTGCAGTTGGATTGGCCCTGTTCTGTCCAACAATGTCCGGCGCAGTGCCGTGCACCGCTTCGGCTAACATGCATCCCTCTCCCATGTTGCCAGAAGGAGTCAGACCAAGACCGCCAATGAGACCCGCGCATAGGTCGGAAATGATGTCTCCATATAAATTGGGCATGACCATAACATCTATAAGCGAAGGGTTGGATACTAGGAATGATGCAGCATTGTCAATGAGCAAAGTCTGAAACTCAATGTCTTCGTCCTTGTGTCGTTCGGCGACTTCCTGGGCACATTCTAAAAATAGGCCATCTGACATTTTCATTACTGATGCTTTGTGAACGGCTGTGACCTTCTTACGGTTGTTATTCTTCGCATACTGAAAAGCATATTCACAGACTCTTATGGAAGCATCCCGCGTGATGACTTTCAAGCTTTCGACAACGCCTGGATAAACAATATGTTCCAAGCCGCTGTACTCGCCTTCAGTGTTCTCTCTCACAGTCACAACGTCGACGTCTTTATAGAGTGTGTCGACACCCGGCATACTGACACATGGCCGAACGTTGGCATACAAACCGAGCTCCTTCCGCAAGGTAAGATTAAGTGATCGATGGCCTTTCCCAATGGGAGTGGCCATGGGACCCTTGAGTCCAAAGCCGTTCCTGCGAACGGAATCAAGAGCATCCTTGCTGACGAGATCGTCCCCTGGCTTCACAGCTTGGACATCGATTATATGTGTTTCCCACTTGACGGGAACCTCAGCTGCTGCAAAAATTGTCTTGACTGATTCAGAGATCTCAGGGCCGATGCCATCACCTGGGAATAGAGTTACAGTGTACGTGCCATCAGCCGCTGGAGTGGTGGAAAGTGCGCGAGAGCGAGACGAATTACGTAGGGAATTGCCAATACGAGGAAGAATGCGTAGCATCTTAAAGGCGTTGATCAAAAGTTGACCAAGATATAAAGGTAGATTCCTGAATGAGTTGCATGGATCTTATTGAAGGCAAGATGAAAGAGGACCCGAATTGAGGGAATGATTGGGAATGTGTCAATGCCCTCAGTGACGATCAGATTGGCTGATTGCAATGCTGGGCCAGTCCAGCAGAAGCCATGATTGTCGATCCCATTGACACGTTCGACACGTGCAGTGTCCACGGTACTGTAATGGGTGGCATGGGTAAGTACTACTGTATAGGTGTCAACGTCGTTGATTGACGGCCCACGCATCCATGATTGGAAGAGCATCCATGCACGACTGGCAAACACAATTGCATGTCATAATGCTCTAATTGGGCATCAAGGTAATGTCGTAATTGAACAAGCAAACACCCTGCGGGTGTGTGCCATCAACTAGCAAGCACGATGATAGCCGTCAGCAAGCCAAGCATACATGCACAGACGGAATTAGCAATTCCGCACGCAATTGATGCGAAAGTAGAATTGAGCTAGTGTTACGTGCAGTGAGGCGTTGGGGATGTAGTTTATAAACGGAAAGCAACCTTCTCCTCCTCCTCTGAGGAGGAGGGAGCCGGCGAGTTGGTGCCGAATCTCTTGCCCGTGCGAGTGAGACATATCCCTCCATACCTTTGTGTCCGTACGCAACGCGAATCACAGTTATGGGCCCAGGAGGCTCTGAGTCCTCGCATGGGCAGTCATCGCACAACAAGCATACGGATGCTCCTCGCCTCACTGCATCCACTGATAGGTACCGCTATCGCAACCAAGTGCGCACATGGATGCGCCGAGTTCGTGTCTTTGCTAAAGGTGGTGACACCCGAGCGAAGGGTGTTGCTAGTGGCTTTGCCTACGCCTTATACGCGAGCATGGATGATGCCTACCAGAAGGTCATCGACTCGAAACTGAAGGACGCGGCTATTCATCAGGAGCCCGATGATGACGATGACATCGTACTACCATACATGGAGCAGAAAGCTCTTGTAGAGCGAATTCTCAAAATCGTAGCCAAAGATTCGTCAACGGAAGCAGCCAGGAGACTCATACAGTTCAATCGCAGGGTATTTAATTGCAAGCGAAGCAAGGGCGAGACGTATGAGACGTTCGCAAGCAGATTCCACGCGGTGGCACAGGATTTTTTCAACTGTTTAAAGCACTCACCAACACCGCAAGAGGAACAGAACATTGCCTTGATCCTCCTTGAGAACGCTAATCTCCTCGACTCTGTATATACAAACATACTGAGTATGTTAATGGGTAAGCAACCCGGAACTGCAGACTCAGATGAGCAAATGTCGCATATAAACCACAAAGAGATCAGAGAACTTAAGGAACATGTTTTTGGCATTCAGTCATCATCGAGCGGCCATAACACTGAATCGCAGCAATTGACAACAAGTGCAGATAAGGCTTTGGCCACAATCAAGGTACTGGAAGCCAGGATGACGCAGGTCAATAGTGATGAGCAGCTTGCCATTCGCTTTACGCTGGACGACGTCCTAGAAGCGCTGCACAACGTGAAGTGCAGCACAGACATAAGCAAGAAGAATGAACACTCGAATGACAAAAAATCCGAGCAGCCGGATGCCCGAGAAATCATAGAATCGTTGCTATCAGACAAAGCAGGGAAGCAGAGTGGCGATAGGAAGGGATACATCCCTCCAGGAACGGGCGCGAAAAGGAATTCATACTGCGCTGCATGCGGTAAGAAGGGTCATTGGGCGCGTGACCGACAGTGCGAACTGTACAACGAAAATTCGAAAAGTCGCGAAATCGAAAAAGGGAGTGGCTATGAGGAGGCACATAAGAAGCGTTTTAGGAGTGACTTCAATCACAATAAACAGTCCGATAGGAGTGAGGACGAGCGCACAGGCAAGAAACGAAGGCCATACTTCGAGAACTGAGAGCCATGACAGTCGATCCGAACCCGATCTATGACTCTGGCTCTCCATGTTGTACCGCCGGCACAAATAGCGCCGCCAGGTTATGCGACTTACTGGAGATAGATCTAACGATGCACGCGCCTCGAGAAGAAATGGTTCACGGATGGGGGGAGCAAGGATTAGGTGCAGAATCCTTTGTAGGCTGTTGGGAGCTCACTATCTTCGACCACGAGCAACGCCCGTGCACAATTCTGTTTGATCTGCTCCCTGGGAATTCATCAATCATTATCGGACTTGACATTGGTAAATATGCAATACAAAACAACATTGCCGATTCTCCATTCATTTGCTTTTGCAGACCTCACGATTCTTCACCTCGTACGTTCTCCACGTACATAGCAGCTGATCCGAATAAGCCCCGATGCAATCGGATAAGGGTTGAGATTATTCCACGGCTAAGCAACTATATCACATCCTTGGCATCGTCAACACTACATAACAGAATCAAGCGCGCACCGAAACTTTTTGCAAAACGAGTTCATCGCTTAACCCATGCACCATCTGAACAAATCAAAGGCGTATGTGATGACGCTGGGGTACTTACGCAAGCACTTGAGACAGCAATTGACAATGTTGGGGCAGCATGCGGCATTTGCGCACAATCAGGCAAACCAGCACCGACTAACAAGATTTCTCTCACGCATGTTAACGAGCGTTTCAATATGGAAATTCTAATGGACTTTGCCTTCGAAGAAGTCAGAGGCAGCAAGCGCACCATCCTAATCATCACAGATGCAGGTACGGCATTCTCTGAAGGCACGATCTCACGCTCAAAGGACATGGCTACTGTGTGTAGCAAGCTAGAATTCCTATGGATAACCCGACATGGAGCCCCGGTAGCACTAGCGGCTGATGACGAATATAACCGCCGAAAACTCAGGACGATGTTGGAAATGCACGGAATCATATTCAAGCCACGACCAGCTCGGAGGCACAACAAAACGGGGAGAGTGGAAAGAAAAATCCAGACGATTAAGGAGATCATTCGACGTATGGACAAGGAACTTACTTCCTCCTCTGCTGAGGACATCGTAGCCAGGGCAATATTCATGTCAAACTTTTTCTCTGGATCGCGCATTCTCAGTTCCTTCCAACTGGTGAGGGGTTACCAACCCTCTGTACTCGGAATACCGTCTACAGTCGTCCCGAAGGAGCTGCTAAATGCCCATGTTGAGCAAATGGCAACAAGGGCACTCCAGCGTGCCCTCAAATCAAACTCCAGCAACCACGCCAGGAAAGCAGCGTACAGCACGGGGGACATAATTTGGGTATGGCACTCCTCTACAAAAGGAAGCGAGAAAAACGAGTGGGTGCGTGCACAAGTTATTTGTGTACATCCTTATTATCTTGAAGCCAGCAGAATTGTCAACGGAGGAGTGAGCAGGGGTCCACCAATGAAACCTGCATATGAAGATGTACGTCTGGCCCCGCAGTCGCCTCTAACCCAGGAACTGATGAGCTGTTCGCTAGAACAGGAAATCGGGACTCTGTCGGATGAGGGGGAGGATGTTGAAATGTCGGACAACGCACAACATCCGACAGATGTCAATGCTCTCATCACAACCAAACAAGCAACAAGCACAGGTGCAACAGCTGACGTCGGCTGCGACACAGTGGCAGGCCCAGAACAGCAATTCATGGCACTCGATAGGACTAAGATAATAAAAGCAGACACAAACGAAGCAAGCATGGACATCGACAGATGCGCAGATCGAGTGACGGGCCCAACAGGTGAGATATGTGAATTAGAATCTCACAGACCAAGAGTTATGGAGGATATTTACGATCAGATTGGTACAAACCAGGTCACGCGCAAGAAATTGGAATTTGCGCCGTCGTGGATAGTAGATGAAGCCTTCCAAAAAGAACATGACTCTAACTGGGTCGGTGCGTACGAGACAGTGCACGAGTCGGAGGTACCAGCCGATGCGAATGTGGTGAGCTCGCACGTAGTTTACAAGGTTAAGACCGATGAAGAGGGACGCAGAACACTGAAGGCACGCTTGTGCCCTCACGGAAACGAAGACGACGACAAGGATAGCATACGGAAGGACTCGTCCAATGCCCAACTCGGCATTATACGCTTGATGCTTTCTCTTGTTACATTTCTGGCATTTTCGGTTAAGACTGCAGATATCAAGGGCGCATACCTCCAGAGTGGACCCATTCAACGAAACATTTATGTTCGGGCTCCCAGGGAATGGCACTACAATGAGCTTTACAGCAGAGGAATCCTCTGGAAGCTGACAAAATTGCCTTATGGCATAGTCGAAGCTGGTAGACAGTGGATGATCGCAGCAGAGGAGTGGATGTTGACAACCGGAGGCCTCAGCAGGGTATTCGGCATAAGCCAGCTCTACGTTAGGCGAAACGAAGCAGGGTCCATCGTTTTACTTGTTGCTAAATTGAGCGACGATTTCCTAGTTGCGGGGAAACATGGCACAATTGATGAATTTATTGCAAAGCTGAAACAACGGTTCGTAGTGGGGAAGGTTGTCGACGGCCCTTTATACATGTTTGGCGGATGTGAAATATACATGGAACCGGATGGGAGTCTCGAACTCTCGATGCAGAAATATTGGAAGCGTATACGCACAATCGACCTGACTCGCACAAGACGCAAAATGCAGGAGTCAAATGCTAATGCACAGGAAGTAATACAATTCCGCAGCCTTGCTGGTACCTTGCTGTACCTTGGAAATGGAGTCATGCCCCAGGCCTCGCTTGTCGTCTCCTTAATGCAGCAACGCCTTGGAAAGCTCAAGGTAGCCCATCTTTGTGAAGCAAACCAGATGGTGGCTGAACTGCGCAAGCTCGATCCGCGCATTATGTTCAGAAAAATTGAGAACCCAACTGATGTCTCCCTGTGTTCTTTCTCAGACGCTTCACATCCAACCAACCGCGACTATGGCCAGACGGGTTCATTCACCGGCATACTATCTAGAAGTGGCATTGGCGAACAGAACGTCTTCCATATGCTGGACTGGACGTCACATAAGCAACAAAGAGTCTCTCACTCCTCATACGGGGCAGAAATTCTCGCAGCAGCAACCGGGGACGATCGAGGTTACTATTTCAAGGTGGCGGTGAACACCCTGTTTCCGTCAAACCCCGTCAAGCACGAATTGAACGTAGACTCTAAAGCATTGTGGGACACTGTGACTACCCTACACGAGGGTCGTGAATACAGGCTACGCCAAACTGTGCAGAGAATCCGAAATAGCTTCGAGTCAAAGGAGCTCAATGTTGTCAGGTGGATCCCGGGAAAAGAGAACCTTTCAGATGCTCTCACAAAAAGGAATGCAACAATGTCCAAACGCCTCAACGTGTTGTGTGCATCTGGAATCATGACTGTGACGTTAGACTCTAAGAAGGCTTTGGACAAAGATGACTGGTAGCACCACAACTGTGTCCCCTGAAGGCGTTAGTCGCAATAGTGGCCAACTATCACGACTGGGGGGAGTGTCAACGTCGTTGATTGACGGCCCACGCATCCATGATTGGAAGAGCATCCATGCACGACTGGCAAACACAATTGCATGTCATAATGCTCTAATTGGGCATCAAGGTAATGTCGTAATTGAACAAGCAAACACCCTGCGGGTGTGTGCCATCAACTAGCAAGCACGATGATAGCCGTCAGCAAGCCAAGCATACATGCACAGACGGAATTAGCAATTCCGCACGCAATTGATGCGAAAGTAGAATTGAGCTAGTGTTACGTGCAGTGAGGCGTTGGGGATGTAGTTTATAAACGGAAAGCAACCTTCTCCTCCTCCTCTGAGGAGGAGGGAGCCGGCGAGTTGGTGCCGAATCTCTTGCCCGTGCGAGTGAGACATATCCCTCCATACCTTTGTGTCCGTACGCAACGCGAATCACAATAGGACAGTAAAACGCATTCTTTCAGAATTGATAACTGTAAAGCCTATGTGCAGTATCGGTGTGGTTCTCAAAACGAGGGCTTCAATTGTGAAAACATCCCTGCTGGGGCCGGGATGAGAATGACACTTCAAAGATCAATGCTTGTGTTTGTTTTTTTCTTTTCTCATTAATTTTTATCCTGATGCAAAGACCCACACCGTTACGTGCACATCAGTTCACCGTCAGGAAAATTCTTGTTCGCCCTCTGATTCTCCGCGGTAGAGTCTTACGGCTCCTTTCCCCCCTGCCACCGTCTTGTTCGACTCAATTCATGCCGGCAAGAGACTGCCAGTCTTCATAGCAACGCCGCGATGGCTCGCGGTCGCTGGCCAATCTTTTTCCTTTGCATCACCTTATCCCTCATCCACTTCTTCCCTCCCTCAACCGCCCACCCCTATGAGCGCGCCGCCGCAACAGACCATGGTCTCAAATTTTCTACCCCCATTTCGGTACATTTGCGATTACCGCTCTCCGAATCTTCTCAAAATCTCTCCCCACCCGCGGTTCCATTAGCGCCACCAACACAACCCGCCGCACACATCCCGTCTCGTCTGTTTGAACATTTTGACCTCGACAATGACGGCCTCCTGAGCGAGAAGGAAGTCGCCGCATTGCTCAAGCTTCTTTTCAAAAAGAAGAACGAAGAGGATGCTCTCAAACAGGCCGACCGCACCCCCGGCACTCACGACATCACCATTGACGGTGAAACCCTTTCCGTCGGCGCGGGCGAGTTCGATTTGCTTTTTAAGCAACTCTCCAATCTCAAGCAAACAAAAGACCCTTCTAAAGATCCTAGAATGACCTTGCAAGAAGACATTGTTTTTGTCAAAGATTTAGTTCTTGTCTTTCTTGCAGCTACCATCGGCGGCGTCATCGCTACCAACTTCAGACAACCCCCCCTAATCGGTTTTTTACTTGGTGGCATGACTATCGGTCCTGGTGGTTTTGGTGTAGTTACAGAGCTCGTCGAGGTTGAGACTCTCGCCTCTCTAGGAATTGCTTTTCTTCTCTTCTCCCTCGGCATCGAGTTTTCCATCACAGAACTGCAAGGCGTCCGTCGCGTCGTTGTCGTCGGCGGTATCACCAGCATGTTTGGGGTCGTTTTCGGAACCGGCTTCCTTTCCCTCGTTCTTGCACTCGTGAAGACGATTCCGGAGGCCGTCGCACTTGGGCTGGCCGTTTCGCTTTCATCTACTGCCGTTGTATTACAGTGCCTTCCAGGCGCAGGCCACGGCCACGGGTCTGGTTCAGCTCAAAATGGCCACGGGGAGGCGGGGGCAAGCGCGGAAGGCGGCGACGATAAGTACAAACACGATCCCAGCAGCCAAGCAGACTCGCAGAGTGTGTCGGGCCCGACGAAGTCGATGTCGATGCCGTTAAGTTTTGATGCTCCACGAAGCAGAAAGGTAATGCTAGGTTTGCTGGTGTTTCAAGATGTCATGATTGGGCTGATTTTGGCCTTGTTACCCACATTGCAGGGCTCTTTGGGACAGTTCGTGGAGGAGCTCCTCAGCGCGATGTTACGACTTGGATGCTTTGTAATGCTTAGCTTGATTTTGGCTGAGTTTGTACTTCCGTCGCTATCAGAACGGCTCGACGCCGCAAAGAGTCAGGAAGTCTTTACGATAGGATGCGTTGTCTTTTGCCTCGCTATGTCATATCTATCAGAAGAGATGGGCCTCGCTATCGAACTCGGGGCATTTACTGCAGGAATCATGCTTTCAGAATCGCGTCACAAGGCGAGAGTGGAGGACTGCATATCGAGCATTCGAAGTATATTCTCTGCCGTGTTCTTCATCTCTGTTGGGATGATGATCCACTGGCGTTACTTTTATCAGAATTTCATGAAGATGGCCGTCTTGTTGGTTGTGATTTTACTAGTCAAGACTCTTGTAATGGGACTAGTAATTTGTGCATTGGGAGGCTTGCCAATGCGTCTTTCAATGGCATGTGGATCAGCAATCGCTCAGGCAGGGGAATTTACATTCGTCATTGCTTCAAAGGGCCAGGCCCTGCAACTGTTTTCCGCCTCAGAAGCGAGAATGATCAACGGGGCGACTGCATTGTCAATGCTTGCCACTCCATACATCATTCGGTACGCAAGAAAGTGGACGTCGCGCGGGAATGGAAGCCTACAACGCACGGAGCTTCAAGGCGTGTAGTATGCGATGCCATTCAGCGGACGGACTAGCAATTTGACTCCGAAGTGACCATAAAGTATACTCGTGAGGCGTACAGCAATTGTGAAGCAGGCACGCGTCTCAAAAATTCTGACTAAAGGCACCCAAATACGCAAGCGTGAACTCACGGAGACGCGAACACTTTCTAAAAGGCAGCCTAATCTATTGCTTCAGCCATGCATACATAGTATTTTGTCTCTTGATTTTCTTTTGTAGTTGCATAAGCCCGTCTGTAGCACGCACGGAGAGCAAACGCAAATCGTGATTGGATCAGCAGAGATGTTAGTGACCTCCTTCCCTCCCTGCTCCCCGCATGTCAAGAATTTGCAGTGGATCAAAACGTACATCTAAAAGGGTGCGCGAGTGATGTGAGAAGGCAAAAACGGTCAAACGCACGCAATGAAGAGATATTGTTAGTCAAGGCCCTGAATGAAATATAGAATCATCGAGCTAGACCATACGGAGGGGCAACTTGTACAACGTACAGCAACGCTTCAGCAGTCGGAGGGCATCCTGGGACGTAAATATCGACTGGAACAATTCGATCACAGCCGCGCACGACTGAATACGAGTAGTGATAATAACCCCCTCCATTTGCACAGGAACCCATGGAGATAACCCAACGCGGTTCGGGCATCTGATCGTAGACTTTTCGCAGAGCCGGGGCCATTTTGTTGGTGAGTGTGCCAGCAACGATCATGCAATCCGATTGACGCGGGGATGGGCGGAAAAGAAAACCGAAGCGGTCTAGGTCGTAACGCGAAGCACCGGCCTGCATCATCTCAACTGCGCAGCACGCGAGCCCGAAAGTCATTGGCCATAACGAGTTGTTTCGAGCCCAATTCACAAGATCATCAAGTTTAGTCACGACATACTCCGCGCGATTTGAAGGCTGCATGCCCTTCAAGTGGGCAACTTTGCTGTCTCGGGCGGAGCTTGAATGAACAGTACGCAAGTGGACCAGAGATGTTGGAACAACTGTCGTACTTAAGGCTGAAGTTTTCGTTGGATCCATCGCATTGTGCAATCCAGAATTCTAACGCGTTTTGCAATGTTCGATAGTTTGATTTCCATACGTGAACATCGAAAAACGTTAGAATTCGGAAACTTGTGAAGAGACGGCAGAAGCGTAAGGCATACGGCACGCAGCGCAGGGCCAGAAACTTACCCTCAGTTGGAACGTCCGCACCGCGCGGGAGGCCGCATTAACGAGTACTTTAGATGATCGAGCCATTGCTGCTCTCGGTCACTGCACCTGAATTGCCAAAGAAGCTGCAGAAAAAGATGCTTAGTGATGAGGGAGGTCAATATCTGCAGCGCAAGTCTGCTGTTATGAAGGAAGAAATGCTGCAGGCCACAGACATTAGTGTGGCGGTCTTGGTTTGCTGGGCATAAAGAAACCTCCAATTTTTAAAGAAGATACACACTCAAGAATTGACCAACGACTAGCCTCCATCCTGAACCATCCTGATCGAAAGATTTACAAACGTGGAGTAGGATACCTATCCAATCCGCTTCCGAGTTCGTAACACTCGAAGGTTCGGTACATGCAGATTCCTGTGAGATTCTCGCTCGGTTGCACATCATCCAACCTACCTGTCTAATCGCCCCACGACTAGTTGAAGGACATTCTTCGTCTACAGATCTCTCGAATAGGCAACCTGTGCATCGCATGTATACTGGAGAACAAACCAGACACAGTAGCAAAGAGAAGCAATCCTCTTTGCTTCTTGCTCGCTGCGCTTTGTAAGTACCCACGAACTCGTCCACAATGCTTTCCTCGTGCCGAGCACTACGGCAGAACTCGAGAATAGCACTTCGCATGCTTCGACAAGGTGCTCTGGCAACTCGAAACTGTTCTGCAAAAGCCGCAAATGGTCACTCATCGCACGGGTCTCCGGATAAAGAGAAAGGTTCAGGCGAAACTCATTTCGGTTTCTCGAGAGTCCCGATGTCTGAAAAACAAGGTTTAGTAGGCCGAGTTTTCGGCTCAGTTGCCCCCTCTTACGATGTCATGAACGACGCCATGTCCCTTGGAGTGCATCGTTTATGGAAATCAGCTTTCGTTGCTGATATGGCACCAACTCGTGGAATGCGTATCCTTGATTGCGCAGGTGGCACCGCGGACATCGCATTTCGTGTTGCAGCCAGAACAGGTGGAACCGCACCGGTAGTTGTGGCAGACATCAATCCCAAAATGCTTGAGGTCGGTCAAAAAAGGGCCCGCGAGGCAAGCATAGGTGAAAAGGCTGTTCGATTTGTCGAAGCCAATGCAGAAAGTTTGCCGTTTCCGGATGGCGAGTTTGATGTTTACGCAATCTCATTTGGTATGAGAAACGTCCCACAAGTTGACAGGGCCCTTGCAGAGGCCTTTAGGGTCCTTAAGAAAGGAGGTAGGTTTATGATGTTGGAATTTGCAAAGGTGGATAACCCACCGGCTGCGGCATTTTACGATGCCTACTCATTTAAAGTCATTCCGGCCATCGGAAAATACATTGCTGGTGATGAGGCAGCCTACCGATATTTGGTTGAAAGCATTCGTCAATTTCCAGCTCAAGACGAGTTTGTGTCTATGATGAAGGACGCTGGTTTCGTCAATAACACAGTCACGGACTACTCACTGGGAATCACTGCAACGTATTCAGGTTTCAAACCCGCATCATGACTCTTCTCAGCAGAGCAACAGTGATTTAGTCATTTACTCCCCGACTTCACTTTCTTCGGCGGTATGAACTTTCATTTCACGTTCAGCCGCAATCTTATCGAAGAGGATATCAAGTTTGCTTTCTGCAGGTGTAACGCGGCTGGTCTTATTGATGGTCGCTTCCTCAAAGTATACCCTTGGTACGTACTTTGTTTTAAGGTTTTGGGCCAAGGCTGCTCTCAAAGAACTAGCCGATTTCGCATTTATCTTTCGCCACCATGACGAAGGTCTACGGGCCTGACTGTCAATAGTGTAAAATAGGGTTAGGTTCTTCATATTGGGAGAAAGCAAGAGTCGCTCAATATTCGCTCCCGCCTTGTACCAAGTAGAGTCCGCTTTGCATAGGACTTGCTCCGCAACTCTCTCCATCTCTCGCTCCATGCTCATCACTCGTCGCTCATATCCTGGTCGTTTGTGGTTCACCGGCTGTTGAAATGTTTGTGCAACCCCAGGGGGTATTTGCTTGCCACCTCTATGGACCGGAATTTCTCGTTCCATGAATGCGTGTTGCAATAAATTTGGTCCATCCACTGCGACTTTCCCATCTTCTTTGATCGGTTCAGATGCCACTCGACGGTTCAAAGTGTGCCACTGTCCCTCTGGCCTCTCCTCGTCGCAGTAATCCACAGCGCAGTCAGGACTCATAGCATGTGATCCCTTTTCGTCACGCTTGGTAAAACTGTAGCAATTATCGGCACTAGAAGTGAACTTCCCGGGCTCTTCGTCCGGCTTTTTTCTCGTGGTTCGTGTTTTTCTCCGTATTTGTTCTCCATCATCACAAAAGAGACTATCTTCATCAAAGAGATTTTCTTCATCATGATCCAGTCCAAAGCGACGCTCAAACTCGGCCCAGTCGAAATCTTTGCTATAATCGATAGTCGGGTCCAGTGTAAAACTTTGTTCGCCGGAGGCAGGAATGAAAACCTCGCGCACTAGATCATCATGTGATGCCTTTAGTACGCGAGCGAATTCTGGGTCATCACATTCTGGTGGTAAGTTTGTACAATAACTACGATTGAGCCGCTGCAAGACATGTAACCTCCAGACCTGGTCCAGTTTCTTCTCGGAGGTAGATGTCCGATATACCAATGCCGTCCGGCTGGCCACTGCTAGCCCTCTTTGTCGAAACATGAGCTTGCTTTGGTAGCCCGCACCGTGCTATGTCCAGGCTAATACCGTCGTGAGCCTAATGGCTCCCAGACCAAATGATTCTCGCCTGTGGTGTCCAAAACTCTGGGTATCGAGGCTCGCAAAAGGTCCTACTTTGCTATTTATGCGATGCCCGCACGTTGCACACGTGTTACACATCATTTAGAGTCCACGTGTCACGCGAGATCAGCGAACTTCGTACAGTATCTACACTTTTTGGCTCTTGAGAGCCAAAAAGTGTAGATACGAAGTTGAGATCAACAGGTAGGGAAGTCATCGACACGTGTGTACCGCAATTAAGCCGCTCCTCCTACATCCTCCCAACATTCCGTTCTCTATTCCAGGCCTTTACAGTATTCCAGGCCATCCCTGCCACGAATGGTCATGGATATCATCTCCTAAATTTCTCCTCTCAACCGTGAAAACCGAATCCTATTGCGTTTACTTTCTATCTCTATCTCTACACATCTCCAGGTCTCTAGTTGCAAGTCTGGCTGCCTTGCGACCCTCACAAACAAAAAAGTAAGAGCATTCTGTCTGTCCACCTCGGCCACTTTTGCATTGAGTCTTTCTCTCATGTTATGAACATTCCATCAACGCACAACTAACCCATCAGAATCCTAGACAGTTGCTCTCACAAATATCAATTTATCAATATTCTGGTGGGGCTTGAGCATGCATCATGGGCTGGAACAACAGTGCATTCGTGAACATGAGCGCAGCGCCCATCTCTCGACGCTCAGCAATACGTCTCGCCGGCTTTTCTGTCGCCGCAATTTGTCTTCCGCGCCCTTCGTATGCACTCAAGCCCGGGAAACCAAGTAAAGAAAAGCTGCTGGGATCTCTTCGCGAAGAAAAAACTCCTGAAGAAATAGAGGAGGAGCGAGCGCGGGTCGCAGAAGAGAAACGTGTCCGACTCGAAAAGCAACGCGAATTGCAGGCCGCTGCAGAACGGAAGAGAGCTGGTATTGGGCAGCCCACCGAAGCTGAAGTCGAAATCGAGAGTAACCTTCGCGGACAATACTATTTTCCCACGGCACGAAAGCGCTACTTACCCCGCGTGAAGCTGGCATGGGATGCACTTCCCGACGCCGAGCAAGCGGTACGGAACAACGAGTGGAGCGAAGTTGCAGAAATTGAGAAGGAAGAACTTCGTGATGCACTTCTTCCCATGCGCTTGTACACGAGCTCTCTAGGTGGAGGGGGACTCAGTATCAGCGCTAAATTCCTGGAGAAAATGAACTCACAAGCGGATGCTTACGAAGGAGCTCTGAAGAAATTGACAAAAGCAGTCAAGAAGAAGGAACCATCGGCTGCACTCGAAACGCTATCTGTCATGAAAACCGCAATTTCCCAGTTTCGACAAGCCGGTAAATTAGAAGCCGATGACTTCGGAATAGGTGAAATCCCAAAGGATTCCCGAGTCGGTTCCGGTTTTGGGAACAACAACACCGCATTATACCGTAGAAACAGAAGCGTCCAACGAGAGGTGACAGGGGGATAAGATGATCTCGAACAGTCTAATGGCCAAATTTGGTCAGACCATCTATCATTGCTGTGTTATCTCGCAGCAGTCGCTACAGTATGTGTCAAAAATCCGAGAATCCCCACTCTGCATGGGTTTTTGCATTGAACCCGACCAGTGGTTCGGTAGCAAGTTTGAAGAAAGGATGTATTATCCATATCAGTATTAAGTGTAAATACATGTGGAGGTGCTTATGTGCCAACTCTCCAAACTTTGGCGGACATGACGTTTCCGGTACTCTCCATGAACCACAGCTCTTCCAAACAGTCTCAACATCAGTTGCCCATTCCGGCTGAGCATTTTGAGAATCCCACGTGTCAGCCTGGCTGGAGCAACATCTGCTCCATCTGCTGTGCGCTTTCCATGTCTCCCACCGCAACGCGAAATGCTCCACAAGACTCGCAGCCGGACTAATTCACAAATCTGTGAAAGGCGATGTGAATGCTGCCCAGGGGTAACAGAAACTCAATTTAATGTTCATCCGCATTATGCCTTTAAGTAGCAATGACATGGAGCACTCCGGACTCTCCCTTCTCTCGAAGCTTACGTGGCGCTTTGCGAAAAAACCCCACCGAAATTTGAATTCGGTGAGTGCTTAGAGCATCGAGTCGGGAAACGGAGGTGGATAGCCAAGTCGACAATACATGTCGGTTATCGTGAATGTCTAAGAGCTGATCACAGAGCCAACAAGCCGAAAAGCAACACAGCGATGGCAGCAATCAGCGTGCCCAAACGTTGTTGCTTCAGTGCCAGAGAATCCGTTTGTATTGATTTGGAGTACAGACTGCTAAGTCGTAATATCCGCCGAAAACGTGTGTGCTCGAACACGCTTCCCGCACCAGTCAAACAAAAGCCTGACGTCGTTCTTTGGTCCTATCGATACAAACCGCGAAATGCAGCACCCTAGCGGTTTGTCGCCTTGGACTACAACAATTCTAACTGGGTGACGTCTGCGAGATTGATCTCAGATCGCCGGAAGGCCTTTCTCCCCAAAAGTCGCAACCTTTTGGCTGAGAATTGCAGCTCTTTCTGCCTCTGCGGCAAGCTGCTCTTTAATCTCTTCCATGTCAAGAGTCCGAGAGGCGAGGTCTTTCCGCAATACTTCCAACTGCTGCCGCTTGCAAGAGTACCGAACCTCACCGTATGACGAACTGGGCATGCTCAAGGACGGTTCAGCCAACGCCGTAGGGGTTCCGTTCGCAAGTGCTTGAGGGATCGTTCGAAGGCACTGCTCGTCGACTACTTTCAAAATCTCACCTAGCCCACGTTCAGATGTCCAGTCATCAACTTGAGCGCGCATGACTCCCCATAGAACTGCGGAGACGTCTTCCAAGAGCTTTTGCACTCCACTATGATCGCTTAGTCCAAAGTATCGTGTTGTTGCAGAGACTAGCCCCTCATGTGCTTCGGCATCCAGAAATGAGTTGTGCAAAGCTGCCTCTAAGGAATCCTGCAATATATCCTTGCGTGGTTTTGACATTCCGGTATGGCTCTGCGTTAGTCACCCAATAAACCCGTCAAGTCGCAATGATAAAGTCCGTAGCAAGAGATTTCTTGCTGTTTGGTAGTTTTCGACTGCTCTAAGCTTTCAATCGAGGTTATCTCCGGCGCGCAGCCCCGAAGTGCACGCTAGTTGTGACTGGTCTTTTTCTTTCAAACAGCAAGACGTTGATACAGGGGAATGAAGGTGATTTTCTGTCCCTGAAAGCGCGCATATAACACCATGCTACATACAACGTGTGGGTTGGCATCCGTAGTGGTGCTTACGTTTTATCGAACCATTCGCAGGTCTCAAGTCCCACCAAGCGAGGGCGGGAGTTATCGGTTTGATTTTCAAATTCAAAATATAAAAATATAGTGCAGAGAGTACCTCCTCAATGGTGCAGTTGTGATTAGTGCAAACCGTCAATAGTGCACGTCAAAGCCGCTTGTCACAACTTTCGACACGTGTGCAGCGTATATTTCTTCAAGTAAAGCTACGCTGTAAAAGTGATTGGCGAGATCTTCCATTAAGTAGTGCAATACGACAATAGTCCAGTATTTCACCGCGTGGCACGGTACTGCACTATTGAGCGGTATGGACTGTACAGTTGTGACAGTCAGCTAGTTGACTAAGCAACAGCTATCTCTATTTTGAATGATTAATGCAACTATGAACAAATAGAATGCAATGAACGTATTGGCCACCTTTGCAATGCCCCTCCATCGTAGAGTAGATATCCCAGCATCAACACACTGCGAATGCTCACTTGGTGAATGCTAACGAGTCGCCCATCGGCTTCGCAAACAACGCCACAAGTCCTGTATAAGAGAAGTGGTATCTAGACGCTCAAAAGAAGGAGAGGGGCAAGCGAATCCTCTGCGAGCACTTGTACTCTACTCTGTGCCTGTAGAGTAGAAGTGTGTCCACTGTCTTTTGTCACCTATTTACCAATGTCTAGTTTGATGCATTTCACAGCTATGGGCCCAGACATGGGTTCTACTCCGGGAAATGATATGTTACTACCACCGCATTTAAGCACTACCCCAAACAAGTTCAGATGGAGAAAAGGTCTGATGCTTTGGGTCTCAACAGTCAAACGTTTTTGCGAATGGAGGAGATAAAAGAATAAAGGGGATTCTCATTGCGCTCGTACTAGTGCTCTGTAACGCGTTTGGTCATGTCTTTGCGTCACAAGGCGAACAAGCCATAGCTGCTGGCGTGATCCACCTTGATAGAGACGATAACGGCACCGAGAATCTGAATGAGGAAGTGCACCTCGTCAAATATATCGTGAATCTGGACGCCAAAGATTCACCCACAGATGGCATTCGACGACTCGTCCAGATGACGCGCCAAGTTTTCACCTGCACACGAAACAACGGTGAAGCACCAGGCGTGTTCTTGAGGCGATTCCGAGCGGTTGTTCTCGATTAACTCAGCCATTGCGACCCGGCCTCAATTCAACAAGCCATCTAGAACTTTTCAATGCTGTTACTCGAAAATGCGAAGGTACCTGCATTTGTCTACGGCTCAATTATCACCAGACTCGTCTACATTGTAGTATAATTCCGTACCACAACCCCCCGGAGAGATGATAACCGCGCGGGAGGGCGGGTGCAACTGTGGCGAGCGGGCGTACACGCGCCCGCCGCCGTGTACAGTAGCACCGCAAGGGTCCGACGTAGGACAGCCGGTAACAGCGGGCGTGCCCACGAGTAACACGTGGCACAACCGTTAGCCGGGATCGTGGCCACGGGCGCACGTGTACAATCCGTACGGTGGCTAACTAGTAATGAGTAGTTAATGGCACAAATTAGCCAATTTAGCACAGTAGCTGGTATACAGTAAGTAACAGCTACTGTAGCGGGACAGGTGTCCTAGCGTCCCACTTAGGGGTTAAGACCGGGGGCACCTGCCCCGTTCCAGTAAACGGGAGGCAGACTCGCCTCCCTTCCCTTGACGGCTAATTGCTATCCCGTTCCGGTTTCCCTTTTAGTCTCAGGCTTCTAACCCGTGACCGGCCGTCCGGATCTAACACCACCAACCGGCTGCGCGTCACCGGCCACGTGAGCCTTCCCTCTTTTCTAGTCCTTCCGTACGGTTTGCGTTCGCGCGTGGGTTACCCAGCGGCGCGCGCTCCTTTACCTCTAGCCCCCCTCGTTTCCGAGTGGTCGGGACGAAGGTAGTTATACCATATTTTGGCACTCTTGTGGAGGGTATAACCACAAGAGGTTGAGCCCGCACTGGATTGCCAGCGCGAGCAATTACCGATCGGATTGAAAGAGGTCGAAAATCACCGCGTCGATCGCCAGTGATCATCGATGAACCGTGCGGATTCCGCCCGAGAAGATACCACCTCCGGGCGAGCAAGTACCCGCAGTGGCAGAGGCGCACAGCGCCCCCAGATCGACAATCCGGAAGCCCTGCTACGCCCGCCGTCTACCAGGGGCCAGAAGACCCCTTCCGTTTCCGACACCATCGCCGGGCTACCGGCTGGTGGGGGAAACCGCGTACAAGTACTGTACGACGCGTTACTCCCGCGACTACAAACCTGGATGGAGGATTTCTTCGCTGAGGAATTACATCAGGTCGTCCAGGTTTGCCTTGACCGAACGGCACCAAGACTGGTGGCGGAGCATGCGGACACCGCGCTCCGCGCCCTGCTGGACGAGAAGATCGCCACCCTCTTACGCGACGAGGTGGTGGCAGAGCTCGCCGCGGAGGAGGACGAATCTCCCACCGCATTGGCTCTAAAGGGAGCTATTAGCTCCGCCGTGGCCATCCGTCTGGCCACGACATTTACCGAAACGGGAGGCGCGGTACCGCCGCCGGCGCCGCGCCGTGAAACCGTTCCGGGCTCAAGCTTTAATATCGCTGATCCGATCGACGCCGTACCCGGGATTGATAGGATGGACCCTCACCCGGAGGGCAGAGCCATCTATCTCCCAACCGTTCACGGTGCTACAGGGAGGACCACAGAAATGTCCTCCCCATACTCGCCGGTACGGGCGACCCCCGCGGGACAGACAACCGCCTGGGGCTCCCCGAGACAGAGAATCGGGACCCGCACCGGTTGAGCAGAAGACGTGCACCCGGCACGCACAGGACCGAAGCGGAATACACCCGGTATTCCGACGCAGAAGACCCCCGTCACAGGACGGATGAAGACCGCGAGGGACGCCGCTGGCGATACCGCGATAACCGCGAGGCACGCCACGGGCGATACCGCGATGCCGGAGGGGGAGGATACCCCTCCGATGATGACCCATCCGGTTCGGAAGACTCTCGCAGGCGGGGCCACAGGACACGCCGCGATAGAAGCCGAGACCGGCACCGGCACGACCCGTCCGACTCGGAGGACTACCACACCGAGTCGGATGAGGAACGTCGTCGCTCGAGCAGACACCGCCGGGCTGCCCCGAAGAGCGACGAGCGACGGCCCACGGTAATCAGGCCCCTCAATGACCTGTTTACCAAGGCCGTCAACTACAAGACCTACCGCCTGGAACGGCGTAGCTCGCGCTACGACTCTACAGTAGCGCGGCACATTAACCGTTACCGGAAGAAACTGGACGTGCAGATGAGGTCCCACACGTTCAGCGGTCAAGATCTGATTGCGGTATTGGGATTCCTCGCACGCCTCAAGATGGCGTGCGACCACAACGGGATTACCGAAGGAGCCGCCGTGTGGTGTTTCCAATTCTACCTCACCGGGCAGGCTCACGCCTTACTCCAGTCCCGTCTCAATGGAAACACCATGGCAGTTGACGTGGAGCGGCGCGAGCTGCTCCGGACATACCCGCAGGTGGTCAACTTTCTGTTGCGCACCTATGCTACCGACGAGGTAACTTCCGAAGCGGTTGGAGATGTGACCTCCTTCCGTCAAAGTTCAAACATGACGGAGGAGGTCTACAGTAACCACCTCTGGGACAAGGCACTCCGCTGCGGTACGGTATTCTCCGACAGGCGGTTGAAGTCCCTGTTCGTCGAGGGGTTACTGCCCGCCACGTGCGCGCAAGTTCGTAATTACCTCGCCACGCACCCGAATGTGGACTACCAATCCGTCGCTCGCTATGCGCAAGCGATCGGGGAAACCAATCGGGCTTCCCGTCGACAGGGGATGTCAGCTATGGCGCATCGAGGGCCGCCCGGAGCAGCCAGAAGATTCGACCGCACCGCAAGGACGGGGCCCGTGCTGTCGGTTGAGTCGGCATCCGACATCCCGACGGCCGGGGGGTTTGCTGAAGAAGCAATCCTGGCCGTGACGGACTAAACCGCCACGCCAACCTCGATGAGCTCGCCGATGACGAGTTATTATCCGTCGCCAGCAGCTTCGACGGCGAGCGCCCCGGTTCCGCCCGCCAACCCTGGCGACGTGCGCACAGGACTGTACGGGAGGCAAGGACAGGATACACGGGTCCGGTTCTCCGGCGGGAGGTTCCCCGAACCGCCACAGTGCCGGTTCTGACTCGACACCACGCACCGACAAGAGGAGTGCCCCGTCGTTGCCGATGCGGGCCTGCGAGCCAAGCTTCTGGAGGCACGAGAGGCCAACTACCAGAAGCTACGCATCCGGCAAGGCCTCCGCCCGCGATCCCCGTTCAACCGCCAGGGGCCGTCCGCTTGGCGAAACCAGCGTCAAACGGCCCCCGCGGGCGTCAACGTGGTCGAGGAACCGCACCCCGACCATGCCGAAGACTGCGTGGCGCAAGCCGCGGATGAAACCCGCGAGGACTTGCTGCTCACGGGGGAAGCCGGGGAGGACGCGTAGAGGCGACGACGTCTCTCCCCGTGCCCAGCCTCAGAAGCTTAGGCACCCTCGATCCGGCTGCGCCAGTGGAAGCGCAGCCGGGTAACCGAACAGAAGTCCAGGCCATCTGCTTCTTCAAGAACCAGAATTACAAGATCTCCGCGACGGTTGGTCAGAAGCAGGCGTTGATGGTCTCCATCACGCCAGTGCTTGACTCAGGAGCCGGCCCGAACCTCATCCATTTACGGTGTGTCGCCAAGTCGTGGCGACCATCGATAAAACCGGTTCGGAGCCCAGCGCTCATCGACGCGTCAAACCGCGCGATGAAGGCACTAGGGGGAATCCCCCTGCTCGTCCGAATCGGTGTGTTTGTGGCGCGCGTCCCGTTCCTGGTAGTCACGAGCCTCGCCGTGGACTGTATCCTCGGTACGACTTTCCTGGATCGCCACGTCAAGGCGATCCTCCCACCGCAACGGAAGGTCGTGTTCCACGACGCGCCACCCGTGGCGTTGGTCGGAACAACCCCCTCGAGGCACGACCGCAAGATGGCCTCGAGGAGCACCGCACAACAACTACTGCCGTCGGATAAACCGGAACGGAAGAAGGTGGCGTTCCCCGCCAACACAGAGTCACGGAAGATCCGCCTCGTCAGAGGGGTGACAATTCCCCCGATGACGCAGGCCATGGTGACGGTCGCCACGCCGGTGGGGGGGTTATGTTTTTTGCAGAACTCCCCAAAAACCGCGCACAAGAATTTGACCCTCATGGCACAGGGGTCCATGGATGCTGTCCCCGAAAAACCGTTCTCTGTAATGCTCAGCAATTTTGGGCACCGCTCGGTTCACATCCCGAAGCATACCGTAGTCGGACTGGCTCTTCCGTCGCCCACTCACATCCTGACCCTTGGCGACTCGGCCGCGGAAGCGGCCGAAGCTAAGGGAGGGGGAGGGATATTTAATTCCAACCTCTCAACCGCAAAGGATGACGCGGAAGAAGCCGCCGACAACCGTACGGACAAGGGCGGGGCTGAACAAGCCACGCCGCCCAAGGCGCCCCTCGGGGCGGTTGGAACGGATAAACCCGAAGACACCGCCGCCCCTGAGGAGGACCCCAACGCCTGGCATGAGGACGTCCACATCGGTGCCCAGGGCGAGGAGGTACGCTCGGATGTCTTCGAGGTACTGTCCGAATTGAAGGGGATGTGGACCGGCCAGCTGGGAAAAATCGAGGCCACGAAGCACCGCATTGAGCTCAAGCGCGGTGCTCGCCCGATTTACCAGGCGCCTTACCGCGCCGGACCAACCGCACGGGAGAACGAGAAAACGGAGATCGACCGCATGCTCCGGGCAGGGGTAATCGAACCCGCCACGGCCGAATGGGCAAACCCCGTGGTATTCGTCCCTAAAAAGGATGGTACCATGCGGTTCTGTGTCGACTACAGAAAGCTCAACGCAGTCACCTTTCGGGATTCCTATCCGTTGCCGAGGATGGACGAGTGCATCGATTCCCTCGGCGACGCTAATGTCTTTACCGCGCTGGATTGCAACAGCGGGTATTGGCAAGTAGAAATCGCCGAGGAGGACCACGACAAGATGACGTTCGCGTCGCACTGCGGGTTGTACCGTTTCCTCCGCATGCCGTTCGGTTTGAAGAATGCCCCCGCTACCTTTCACGGGCCGTCGACATTATACTGTCGCGGGTAAAATGGGAAACCGCACTGGTCTACCTGGATGATGTTATCATCTACTCCAAGGTCGTAACGGAACACTTCGCGCACGTCCGCGACACTGCGTCGGCAAAACCGTGAAAAGCAATAAAAGGTATTGTTTTTGGACTATAGTTTTAAAGAACTTACGAAACGTTGTCCAAAAGCATTTTTTGACATGGAAAACATTAATATTATTGTCCAAGGACGGTAATTAGATTGCAATAATAACAGTACTATTGTATGTGTGGCGGCAATACATTTAGACCTAAGAAACATTCTCAATGTTGTCTATGAACGGTACATCGTCACTTTTTCTGAAACAACAGAAGTTTTGTTTATGAACATTCCAAATATTGTTTAAAAGCAAGGAAATGACTTGCAAACACAAAATTAACGCGTCAAAAATGCGCAGTTGTGCAAGGGCTGTGAGTCACAATTTCTGTAACATTTGACGATGTCCATGGTGCCCAGGGCAGAGAGCTGTTAAGCAGAAACTTGTCAGAACCTTTGACAAGGTGAGATAACGCACTTTTTTCCATCAGAACAAACTCATCACATCACAAAATCAACGCAAAGCCCAACACCTAACCCGTGTGTACAGTTCATGCGTCGCCGAATTGCAGTCCTGTGCCCACTTCCTAACCTAGTACGCTCTCATTCAGATATCTAGTTCATCGCAGGACGCTGGTGCCAATCCGCAGTATGGCCTTAGATGGCAGATTAAGGATGTTGCAGCCTCGCGCGTTGCTAAAAAATATTCGCCACCCGGGACGAAGGGGCTTCTTTCTGCAAAAGAACGGTTTTTACTGCATTGTTTATCGCGTTTGCACGGATGTGTTCGACAACGCTATGAAGTCTCTGTGGCTGTCACATTTTGTAGAGGTGACTATAACGAGGTACATGACTAGATATTAATTTTTGCTTGACCTTATGTACCAAAGACGTGCGTCAAGTACTCATCTGTCACAAAAGAGCTGACCTCGGACACAGCCTCAAAGTCCCTTATAATGAAGTACGGGAGTTCTACTTCGAGAGACCCGCACACGTGTTCAGAAACACATGTAGCCCTGCTCCAGGCTCGACTGGATGGCTGGAGCATGGGACGCCACCGCATCGAGAAAGTTTTCAGCTGTGAGAAAACAGTCTCCACAGCCTGCACCTCGGAAACCTCGCTTGGTGTGGCTGAAAGCCTCGCCGCGAACACATTCCTTCCAAGATCAATTGCTTGCAGCAATGATTTTGAGAGAGGGTGAGTGTACGACATGCTTCGCAGATCGAACTCTCGTCTCATTCGGACAAGGGCATCCACAGTCTCATAGCGACGCACGTGTGACACACATTTTCCAACCAACATCGCCGCCGCTGAATTCTCATCGATCTCATATGCGATATACAACCCCAGAAGACGAATTGCTTCATGCACCGTTCCTTTTTTTCCTCCTCCTTTCTTACGTCGCACAGAAGTTTTCATATCCGCGACAGATTTGATGCCCATAATTGTGCACAACTCTTGGCATGAGGGGAAAGTTATCTCCGCGAGCTGGGTGCAAGCAGCAGGATACTGCGTTTCTTGGAACGATGGCTTGAACTGAACAGTACCAGACAAGGAATGAACAGCGCGGGCCAAGTTCTCATACTCTTCCAATGTACAGTCTACCTCAGAGCGAATGCTTCCCGAGGAGCTTTCTTCGAAATGTGAGTCCTCCTCTGTGTCGCTTCGTCGCGGTCTAAAGTTAGGCACCGGCTTCTGGATGAGTACCAATGTTTTCTGTCTCAAAGTATTTAGGAGACGTGCACATTGCCGTTCTGCTGTTGATCCGGACCCGATCCGAGAAAAGAATTGAACCTGCCCCACAACCATGCGCTAGATTTCTTCAACTCGAGATAAAAGCGTAGCAACTTTCCCCTCCACGCTATAAATTCCTGAGTTTTCTCCCATCTCCCCATTACAAGCATCATTCCCGCTCTGACGAATGATATGTTCTCCATGTGTGTCATAGCTAATCTGTCCTGAGCACTCGTAAAAGCGCCACCGCAACTGAGTGGTGTCATCTTCCACTAAGCGAATATAATCCTGAAGAATCCATACATCCCCGTGCTGTTCATCGAATCCCTCACGTGCAACATACTTCAGTTTTGCCTTCACTTTTCCGGCGACCACCTCCTTGGTCACCAACTCTGCTCGCCACCAAACAGATTCAATCGTTCTCTCACCACGCCTCCGTCCTTCCCTTTTAATTGTTTCGATGTCCCACAGGACCTCAATGAGTATCCCAGGTACCAGAGACTGCATTTCCGTGGGCTTTTCATCATTGCTAATGGTTTCTCGTCCCAAAAATCTCTTCATTGACAACACATTCTGCCAATACCATGCCCCTATCCGCATCATCTTATCGCTAATGTCAATTTCAATATCTACAAAATTGCTTCAAAAAGTTTTTCGAAATTTATATGATCTCGGTACCACACCTGTAGCTGTAGGAGGTGGCATCAGAACAAGCTCGCCCAGATTTATTTGCGCTCAAACAAAAAAACGTTCTGGGCTCGTACGAATATGTAAGCTCTTTTTTTGGTATTCACTCATATATGCTTCCGAAAGCTTCACTGTCTTTTTCCCGCGAAACAAGTGGAACGACCTTCGAAACCGTTCCCAGCCCAAACAGAAACTGTCGCAGGTCCAGTTTGCCGCGCTTCAAGTCTTGATGGGGTCCCCTTTCAGACGTGCCGTTCCGATGTTTACGCAGAGTGGTGTCCAAAACTTCCCTGCAATTTCGAAGACCCACTCCACTTCCCAGGAAAACACTTCGCCTTCCGCGTCTAAGCCCGCCCAGCAATCACAAAGTTCTTCATCACCCCCCCAGCTACCACGCACCCAGCCTGTTCTCCTCCAGCTTCTCCACTTCCTTCAAACCTGGTTTCATCGCGACCTCCGTCGTCCTCTCATTTACAAAAACGTTCTTTGCAGTCTACTGAAACGGCGTCGTCCCCGTCTCCGCCCCCTTCAACAACGCGCGCATCTCTCCACACTACCGCACCTGCTTCCCTTCAATTACCATTACCTCCAAGTTCGAAGGGGGCTCAAGATTCAACACCCACTTCTGTTCCTGTTTTTGTTTCAAGGACTTCACCCACAGCTGACATTGCACCGAGGACACGGCGCTATTCCTCCCGTCTAATATTTAGAAAAGACTGTGTGGAACCTGCTGTTGAAGTCCTTGCTCCTCCACCATCCAACGGTCCGCAAAGAATGGGAAAAAATGCGTCGGAGCCCTACGGCGTCTGTACAGGAAAAAGACTTTCAGCACAGGGCCGTATCCCCGGCGTCGAGAATCGAAGACTAGAAGCCTCTTATAACGAGGCTGGATGTTCGGACCTTACCGCGCAGCCTCCCACATCGAATTTTTCTGCGTCTGTGAGCAGACATTTGCGGCCTTCTCTTCCGAAAAGTTCGGATCCATCCACAACATGGAATCCTAACACCGTCTCAGAAACAAATTTGACATCGGAGGGCAACAGTTTGTGGGCTGAATTCGTGCATCAGGTAAATAATATCGTCCAAGAATCCGTTTCAATCCATGGGCATCGTATTACTAAATCTACGCCTCACTCCATCAACCATGTCGGCCTTCCGAGCCTCGCAGTTCCACCGCTCCTCCAACCTCCCAACCCCACCCTTCACCCTCTCCCACGACCCATCCGTCACCCCAACCTGCATCCCCTCCTCCACGCGCCGCCTCCACACGCCTTCCTTCCTGCGCCGCCCGCGCGACAGCTCCCCTACTCGTGACCCCTCTCGCTTCGGCTTCGCGGCCTTCCGCGACAAAGCCTCTGCCACAACTGCACCTCTCACATCTCATTCTCTTTCTGCACGCCGGAGCGTCTCCCCGCTCATCGCCCGCGCGATGCTGTTCGCAAAGACTACTTCGACAAGGACAGGAATTACAAACCCACTGCAAAGGACCGCAACGACGAGTGGCTCGCGAACTTCGGCTTCGACCTCGAGCTGCTCAAGCTCTCCACCGGCCGCGACAGCGCATGTGAGGCGAAAACAGAGGAGAATAGACACCCTAACATCGTTGCTGCCACCCCGCCGCGCCCAGCTAGCTACAAGCCAGAGCGTTGCGTATGCGGACTTCCTCCTGGGCCGGCCCGAAAGAGCGTCTACAGATAGTTTCTTGCACTCTTATTGCGGTGTTTGACCGTCTATTCTCCGCGACGGAGCTCTTGTAAGTACCTGTGTAGTACTAGCCTTCTGTCGTATAAGACGAATTTGATCGGATGGCGCTTCTGTCTGCTGCCGCCTTCGAGGGCGCTCCCGTAGCCGCCCCTCTCGTCTTTCCTCTTCAGTTTAACGTCTCCTTTTATGTATCGTGCGGTGATTAATGGTTATTTCTGTGTTCTGCTCCTCAAATGTTCCGGATCCCGGAATTGATTGAGAAATCTCTTTCGTTGCAGTACCACGCCCTTGACCCCTGCCGCGACCCCTGCCGCGACCTCGAGCGTTACCTTGCAACCCTCCTCGACCTGCTGGTTCTGTTGAGTCTCCAGTGTGATCCGGAGGATTCATTTGTACGTCCTCACTGACTGTCGCCATGTTTCCGAGGCAACGGATTGATTCTCTCGCCGCTGGCGGTTGACAGGCAACCAGTTGGCCGATTTTAAATGTTGAAGTTGCAGTGTGATCGTATCGGATGGTACAGATTAATCATTTAGTTCAAAAGACACACATCGATACAATTTGAAGGCAATCTGAAGTCAAATGTACCCCTATTTTTGCCTCCATTGCGCACTTAAGGGCGCATTGGGGCATTGCCAAAAATCATGAAAAACCTATTGCGCACTTAGTGTGCAATGGGAATAGAAGGCATATATTTTCCCCTTATTTGCCGATTTACGATTAGCATGAGTGACAGCTATATGTATAATTTGTTAGGTTCCTTATAAATTGAATGTTCCTTCCTCGTGACATGAAGATTTTCTAAACTTTCGTTCAAGTAGCCCGTATACCACAACACCCCTCAAGGCGCAAGAATAAAATAATAATAATAATCTGGGTACCTTGGTCTCTTTTTATGTACCTCCGGACAGTAGACCTGATATCATGGTTAAGGTCCTCTTTGGACCATAATTTGGGGATTGATATCTGCATTTTCTCTGCCGGTAATCCATGTGCTTTACATATTGCTCTCTTTTCTTTCTGATTTATTAACGACCACTGTCGAGTGCTTCAAACCACAACAACCACTCGGGACTAGTAGTCCTGAATGGAACCGCTGCAATATTATCACGTACTACGTGATAATATTGCAGCGGTTCCATTCGCCATTTTCATTTCATTTTTCCGTTCACATCCCTTGTTTATGTCTGGATGTGAAGATTTGGAGCTAGCGTCTAGATCACGTAAGGTTTTAGGGACGCTCGTTGCAGTCTTGTTCCGAATTTTCCTGTGGTTAATTTTATTTCGAATTGGGGCAAGTCAGCTGTAGATTGAAAATTTTAAATGGAGACCTGCTGACGGAACTTGTTCACTTGGAAGAAGCAAATATCAGTGGTTTCTTACATAGGGCATAGCAATTGAACTGCGCAGCAAAACAGAAATAGACGTAATGGCTCCTTTGTTCAGTATTAATTGAAATGCGGATCCTTAGTTGAGCACACCTGTGGTTGCATTTTTGGGGGCTCCTAGGGTTAATAAAAGGATCCGCAGTGCCGCAATTCCCCCTCTTCCCAAAGCTTCCCTTTAGACAAGACGCTGTCGATATTTTGTACTCCGCTGGCGATCACTTCAATGCAGATCTTGTACCCATGTGGAAGTATAAGTCTTTCCTTTCAATCCCTCTACTAGTCCTGTTTAAGTTTATTTGGTACAGGAATCCTTCTCTGTCAATGCTTTAACGTACGATTTGGACAATGTAGTTTATTTCTATTTCAACCTTGAAATTGATAGTGTAGTAATTGCGTACATATAATTTCACATAGTAAGTCTGTTGTGTTATAGAAAATAAAAAAGGCGTACGTACTGAAATCTTCCTCCTTGCCTTACATTAGTAGAAGCTCGTGAGAGCCTGTATCCAATTTCAAGATGCAAAACGTTTAGACAAGGGCCCTGAAGAGAGCAAAATGAATACTACCGCCGATGAAGGCTAAGCTTTTCACATGTACCCTCCAAACGTTGTCTTTAATTCTATTTTTGCAGCTCATTTTTAGGTTTACGGCGAGTCTTTCGACTCCACCAAACGAATATGTTCACACTCCATTTGATCTATTGGGGACCTTCAGCATCATTTTTTGTTCTGGTTTGGACAAACACAAACTTTGAGCAATTTTGAGAAACTTTAGAGAGGAATTCAGTCTTATCATATTTCTCTTAAATTCAGAAACGTTTTGTGGACTAGGAACCCACGCAAAGGACTACCGTAGTCCTTTACGTGGGTGCGGCGTAACGCTGCAAGCTATTTCAATAGTTGGGGGAGATGATGTCCATATTTAGGTCATTGCCCCTTTGTCGTTTGAAATTTACACATCCCCGAAGAATACACTCTGAAATATTGTTACAGTTCTGGAAATCGTTGTAGAGAGTTCTCCCAACTTCTTCAATGCAAGTTACCATATCTTGTGACGTGAAGTCTCGAATCTGATTTTCATAAACAGCTGCTTCATTTTTGACTGTTTCATGGTTGCAAAAGTTGTCTCAGAGGACTGCAAGGTTCATAAAGCTGCCCATGCACGATCGATACATTTTTAGCCAAAAATCCTAAAAGAAGTCTTGAAAATATGAACGTTCTCTCTATTTTCTTTCAAAGCATTAATGAAGGCTTCATTCGTTCCAATGGCACTGCAGGTCCTCTTCGCATGACCGTCATCTTCCAGCGATTAAGAAAATGTTTTAGTGGAGAGAATCTGTTGCCTGGATGGTTCGCAGTCAAGTTTTGATCATATTTACAGATTTACGTCTACATAAAGAAACAACCAAGAACATCTGACAGTGAACGTTTATGTTGTCTCTTAACTTCATTTCATGAAGCCCTGGAAGCTCTAAATCAAACTTCGAGTCACGTTCGTCCAAAGCGTTGAGGTACTTCGATGCAAAGAAAAAGAAAAATCGACGAGGATGGTCTTTGCATAGGAGATGGGCAGCTCTCCTTCGACAATCCATTTGTTCACAAAGGACCAAAACTGGACGAGTTTTCGACAAAACGATTTTTAGAGACATACTGCGAAGCAAATGACATCATACTTGACGACTCGAAAGATTTGAGCATCGCTGAAAATGAGTGTATTGAAGCCGTGCGAGGGGCTCGTTTTCTATTTTATAATAAACTTGATGTATTTCAAGAACAAAACGTGCATGGGTTAAGTACGTCTGAAAAATATACGAAGAGATTAGAAAATAATAGAAAGTCAGCAGAAGGAGCGAAAGTACATGAAGTAGTACAAAGGGCATTTCAGATTACGAAACTTAACAACTTATCAAGGGAGGAATATTTTGCAGAGGCAGAGTTGTTAGTATATCTGCAAATGAAGTTGAAAACGCTTCTTGCGACGAGGAAGTCAATAGAAGAGGAAATAGAAGAACAGAAGGTCAGCAATATTGAATTACTCGAGAATGACCGTGACAGTGAACCCATGTAATTGAAAGTGCTGCCTGCCAAGTTGCCTGCTGAAAATTTAAAATTTCTGCTTCGTTTCTACTAAATTTTACCTTCAATTAAACGAAAAATGAATGCGAAATGTTTTGGAAGAGTTTTCGAACACGAAAAGTTGCTTTGGTTGCGGCGTAACGACAGAATTAGTTTTAACATCTACTACAGCAGATACGCGGGTCACTAAGAGCACGTCTATCGCTGCCTGTTAAATATGTATGTTAAAGGACCAAATTGCAAAATTTTACTTGTGCTAAATCGGCGCATGTCTATTAATCGACGTGCTAAATACGTGCCCTACTGTTGGACCATGGGCTATGCTAGGCTAATCTTGACACCCATTGGTCAACGCAGAGAGGCAGTATGCTCATGAGAACGAGGCCTGTAACGGCGACGTGCTGTGCTCGTTTTTCGTGAGCAACCAAACCCAGCATAACAAGCAATGAGTTCTTCGTCTTCCTCGGACCTAGTGTCTATTATCCCACGAGGATTAATTAATCCTTTTTCCAGCACCATGCTGGACGGTAAACGGCTGGACTTGAGAGCAAATGGACACCGGGAATCGATTCAGCAGCCTTTTTATTAGCTTGGAGGCGATGGGCGCCTTTTACATCGAGCTATCATAACCTCCACCGGCAAAAAGGGCCACCACGCCAAGCTCAAGGTCACGCTGCGCTCGACCATGTCGTCTCTGGCAAAACAGCGGATTGGGGCGCGAGTACACGCTAGGGCGCACCTTGCCTTGGGAGAAGCGGAGTCTAAACGATTCTACGGGTCTCTTTACAAGGAGACCCTGGTGTCAGGGGGGGTGCTGAGGGTGGAAAAGGAGGCCTGAAAAGGGAGGGTGAGCATCTTCCTCACCGTGAGGTGGGATTCTCTGGCCGGTCAGCGGGACAGGCGCATCGGTGTGCGCAGTGTCACGCTCAGGGATCCTCCCCTGGTCACTCCTGCACCGCAGCAGCAGCATCAGAGCAGCCCAGCGACCCCTGTGCCCCGTCAAGCTGAGCAAGGGCAAAGCGCCGGGCAGACGGGCAGTGGTGCTTACAGTACCCCTGAGCAAAACGAATCACCCACTCCAGAGCCGCCACTGCAAACTCAGACCACCTACGACGCGCATGGAGAATTGTGGCGTCAGAAAGAGGTTTTAGAGCCGGTTGGGGGGGCGGTGCCGCGTCGAAGTTGGGAAATGAGAAGCGTAGGAGGGCAATCAATTGTTGAAGGGGGTGACTCTGGATCCTCGTCGACGCGGCGCCCACTCGACTTTTTTATGGCGGCACTGCCGCACCCCCATCTGCTCAAGATGGTGCAGTGGACGTCGGAGGTGCTGCAGGACAAAGGGAAGCAGGCGGTGAGTACAGGGGAGCTGCTGAAGTTCTTTGGGATTCTCATCTTGTGAACAAGATACTCCTTCGGGAAGCGGAGGGAGCTGTGGGCTGTCAATGCGAGGAACCGCTTGCTCTCCGCTCCGTGCTTTGGCAGCAAGACTGGCATGCCCCGCAACAGGTTTGAGGACATCTGGTCCTCCCCGGTGCTCAGCCAGCAGGGCGAGCGCACAGCGGATGAGCTGTCCGAGAAGCACCGCTGGAGACTAGTTGATGACTTCGTTGAGGCCATCGACCACCATCGGAGCGCAAACTTCGTGCCGTCCGACCTCATCTGCGTTGACGAGAGTATGAGCCGGTGGTATGGGCAGGGCGGGCACTGGATTGAGCACGGGCTCCCACATTATGTGGCGATAGACCGCAAGCCGGAGAACGGCTGCGAAGTCCAAACCTCGGCGTGCGGAAGGAGTGGCGTGATGATGCAATTGCAGCTGGTGACGACGGCCGAGCACGAGGAGGAGCGTCGAAGTGAGCGAGAGGAGGGGCTGGGCCACGGCACTGTTGTGCTGGACAGACTGCTGCGCCCCTGGCTTGGTGCCGGAGCACGCATCGTTTGTGCTGACTCGTACTTTGCGAGCTACGAGGCGACAGCTCATCTGCGGTCACGAGGCCTGCGCTTCATCGGCGTGGTCAAGACGGCGACGAGGAAGTTCCCCATGCGCCTGCTGAAGGCGAAGCCAGTAGCAAACAGGGGACGCTGGCTGTCGTTCGCACATGAGGACGAAAACGGTGACGTGGCGGAGATGGCTTTGGTCTGGGTCGACCGCGAGCGGCGGTACTTTATCTCGTCCGCGTCCAGCGCTGCTGCAGGCGCCCCGTACGAGCGCAGTCGCTGGCTCCAGACTGAGGCCGGCCCAGTACGGGTTGCGCTCACGGTCGAGCAGCCACAGTGCGCTGAGGTCTACTATTCCGCCTGTGCGCGCATTGATCAGCATAACCGCTGTCGACAGGACGACCTAAGGCTGGAGCGAACATACGTGACGCACGACTGGTCTATGAGGGTAGGCATGTCTCTTCTGGGCATGGTTATCGTCGACGCATGTCTGCTGCACACGGGCTCGAGGGGGCCGCTGCGAACTATGCTACAGAACGAATTCTATGAGCAGCTGGCGTTGGAGCTGGTGGACAACAACTACGACGTTGTCGGGCTGCGCACTCGCGCGTCAGTTGGTGAAGGCGCGGCTGTCTTGACCCCGACGTCAGGCCTCGGCCCGCACGCAACGCCGACGAAGACGAGGAAGAAGACACGCAACAGCACGGAGACGTCGGCGCGGGCGCAGAAGAATTGCGTTGTATTCGGCAAGAGGACGACGCGAGTGCGCTCGCAGTGCCGTGAAGAGAGCTCAAAAGAGGTCTTCATATGCGACTCGTCCAAGGGAAGGATATGCTTCACATCCCACGTGCTTTCTACGCACTCCTTCGAGTCGTAAAGCAACATAAAGGGGCCTAAGCCAGGGCTTTTAGTACTTGCCAGCACCTCTCCACCAACTGTTCCATGAGGATTAATTAATCCAAAACCGAGGATTAATTAATCCAAATCGCTGGGATAATAGACACTAGAGGACACAATAGTAGACATATTTGACGGTGATGATGAGCACAGCGTCATTGAAACACTACTCAACGCCATCACCGCGGATCAAACCGCGACAGTGCGTAGCAGCTTCGTCGGACGCGTGCGCAATTCCAGGACGATCGAGTGGGGGCTGTGCTCTTGGTTCACAGACTACTTGGCCCCACATCCACGCTAACCCCCATCCAACTTTCGCGCCATCTTCCGCATTCCCCTTCCCCTGTATAATCAGCTTCACAATGAACTAGTGAGCGATTATGCAGTGTTTCGTCAGAAGAAAGATACTGCTGGGAAACACGGGATTACTTAGCATCAGAAAATCCTGTCACCCCTTCGTCGTCTCGCCACGGGCTTGTCGTTCAAGTAAATGGACCACATGGCCTGTATGAGTGTTGAGTCACAGCGTACATACTTTCGCTCCTTTCTAATGGCACTGAAGCAATAATATGGGCCCATGCTCCTTAACCGACAACCAACTTTACCAGAACTACGGGAAATAGAAAGTAAATACGCCGCATCGGGGTTTCCAGGGTGCATTGGTTGCGTAGATTGCGTACACCTGCACTGGAAGAACTGTCCCAAAGAGTTCAAGGGGCAGTGTCATAACCCGAAAGCTGGGAAGTTGTCTAATATCAGTTGCAAAGCTATGGTGGATTCAGATCTTTATTGCTGGCATTGGTCCTCTGGGCGGGCCGATACTAACAACGACATTACTGTTTTAGATAATAGTCCCCTATGCAATGATATCCTTGGTGGCGACCGTCGTATGACTCTACCGGAAGGGTTTTACATGAACGGACAGCATAGAAACTGGCAATTGTATATGTTGGGGTATGGAATCTACCGCACATGGGCCATTTTGGTCCCAATACATGCACCGCCAAACGCCAGATATAGTCACATGACAAAATGTCAGGAGGGAAGAAGAAAGGATGTTGAACGCGTCTTCGGATTCCTACAAGGACGGTTCAAAATCCTCCGACAAGAACGTCATGAATGGAGCGACAATGGGATCATTCTCTGTAGCGCAATGTGCCTGGCAGGCCGCGAACAAAGTCCGACGGTCAAACAAAAAGAAGAAAAACAGCAACAGAAACAACCACTGCCGATGGCACGCGCTACGGATCGTTCGAGACTCCCTTTCCCCTTGTGTGGGCTTGCGGCCCACGGTAGCTCAACTCCGACGGGGGGGTAAGGAAAGATGCCCGGCCCAGGAGGATAACGGTGGTAGAGACTTTTGAAGACTTGAGTGCTCGGCGAGTGCGGGTTGGGCTTGTGTACGAGAATGTAACCGCGGTTCGCTGGGTTGTAAGGCCAATGTTCGACGAGCGTCTTCAGCACCTTGCGTATGATTCAGGGTCTTCGACGTGGGCTTGTTCGGCGCTACCCGACGGGATCGTAACTATGTAGCAACGCTACGACCAACGTGTTGCCCGATGGCAAAACACCGACACCAATGCGATCGCAACCGCGGTTGGTGGTACCAACACTGTCTTGTATGATAAGACCTTCGAGGGAGGCGTCGTGGCAACAGCCTTCCGACGGAATAGGAAACTGTAGCAGCGCTACGACCTACGTGCAGCCCGATGGCAATCACACCAACACCGGATCGGTCGCGACCGACTCCGATGGAACCAACACAATTAAGGGAAAAATAGATGTGGAGATAGAAAAGGATAGGAATTAGAGATAGAAATGGTAAAAGGATAAGGAAAGGGGACCTCGAGCAATAGAGGATGTCGTTAGCAGCGTAGAAGTGAAGCGCGTCGCGTGAACGGAAGCGGTCTTCGACGAAGGCGAGATCTAACTCCGGCAACTCGGGTTACCTTTACTGACTTGGTGGTCAGAGGGCTAAGGTATATATCGCCCGGCCGGAGCCACTACAGTAGCTCTCGGCGCTAGATCCTAGATCTAATCTAATGTCAGCAAAAATAATGCCAACTAATTAACTAAATAAAATAAAATAATTAAAAATCAAATCTGTGCAATTATTCACACGTGTGTCCCCCAACCCGGACTACTTGTCATATCCAATTATTTTCCTTTCTTTCCACCCCCCCCCCTGTAGAGCCCCATATTGCACTACATTCTCATCAGCGATGTCTGCGTTCTCATCCACAATATGATTGTGAAGACATATATTAATGAAGACCCCACCGTGGAGGACACCGCCAATAACTCCTTAGTGGAGGAGTTTTTTGAGGCGAGTGTAGTAGCAAGTGTTAATGCTGGACATGTGGAGCAGGAAGTGCCCGCCTCGGGTAGTACTGGACTTGCGGCATTGCTAGAGAGAAATGTCCTTGTCACAAGCAAAGCGGATCATATACGGCTGCATGAAGAGTTGTCGCACTACTTGTGGAACAGTCAAGGAGCGCAGTAAAGGATAACAGTGAAGTGGAACCGTTTAGTGATGGAGTAGATTTTACGCGGGCGGGGATGTGTGTGGAACACGCGCGATTGGCGCGTGTGTTTTTTGCTCCGCCTGCCGCACAAAATTGCGACATGTGCCTCTTCTTCCCGGACTCATCGCGGGTAGTGGCCGATATGCGAATGTCAGGAAGAAGAGCATGCAGAGGAAGGATATTTTACAGTATTCGGTTGATGCGAAGCCGTGGAACGTCTGGGAAGCCGAGGGACGGGGCCACATTACGATTAGGGCGATGGTTGAATGGTGAAAAATGGTGAAGGATGTGCCGCCGGCGGCATGTCATATGAGGGGGTCAGTGCATGTGGGGAGTGGGACTGCTCTGTAAACAACTATTGTGATTTCTGAGGGGGAGGATGGCGGCGTATCCGTTTTGCTGTTCACCTATGATAGAAAGAGTTGCCGAGAGTTGTCGGTTTGGTTTGCGAAATTGGATTTTGTCAAGGAGGTTTGAGTGGTGCGGCAAAACGCGAAAAAGGCCTCACGAGAAGGCCTCGCACGAGAAAGTCATGTTTTTGTTTCCGAAGGATGAGTCATTGAACACTTGGTATTTTTCATCGCAAATGTAATCAAATTGCGTCTATATTTGTGATGATGATATATTTTTGCCAGAGCCCGCGTTTGGAATGGCGTTTGAAGTGCGGAAGCAGAACCCGGCGAGACTGGTCGGCTTTTATCCGAGAGGATGGCATTCCACCCCCGAGACCTATTCCACGGATATATCCCCAGGGTATAACGTTTTCCTAACGAAGGGAATGTTTGCTCATCGGTCCATTCTCATGGAACACAATTTGTCCCCACTAAAGCGGCTTACGAATATTGTAGACGAGAATTTGAATTGTGAGGATATTCCTTTCAACATGCTTGCCCTTGGTATGACCGGGGTTTCCCCCGTTGGCTGTTATGTCCAACGAGACAATTTATGGCATGGGCAAGGGTATAGTTATTTTGGGGAAGAAGGATTTGGGGCACCACAACGTGAGGGCTCCGCTTCGCTACAAACCGGGCGCTCCCCTAGGACTTGGACTTTGCCATGCTACGCAGTAAAAAGTTTCATTTGTCACACATTTCATCGACGGTGTCTGTCGGCTGCGCGGTTGGCTCTTGTGTAGGTACCTGCGCACTGGCTGGTGCCGCGGCTGGTGAATTTGCGCTCTCACCAGAGAAAAATGCGTCCTTGTCATCGCCATTCATTGCACTTGCTTCATTGAGGAGATTCTGGAGATGTTGATTGAGTGTAGCCGCATCTAGATTCATCTCTCGTACAATCTTAAACTTCAGCGCCAACGTCGATACCGTCTGCTTCGCCCTTGCGCTGAACCGAACGGCATCACCAACCTTGTGAACCGCATGAGCAACGTGATTAGTTTTGTGGCCAAGAACGGCTTCTGCTTTCTGACGCTTCACGCCGACGGGGCGGTAGGATGAGGGAGAAGTGAAGCGAATATTCCCAGCATAGCTGTTGTGCTCTGTAGAGATAGAGGGAGCTCCAGATGGTGCACTATCAGTAGGGTCCATGAAAATGGAAATGCCCGGGTTCCGATTCAGTATTCCTTCACTGCTCGAAGAAATATATCCTGCAGCACTGCTCGAAGATCCCCCACCAACAGCGATGGAGAATTTTGGATGTTCCGCGACCTTCTCGACGACACCAATAAACCTGATAGACGCAGACAACTTCTTAACCCCATCCTTCATTAAGATGTTCCGTTCGCAGTAGTATGTCATGACATGCTCCTTTATATGCTCTTCTGTTTCACCTGATGGGCTCCGTGAGCGATATATCTTATCGGCAGAAAGATATTTCTGCGTCACGCGCTGCACCAGAGCCCATCTGTTCTTCAGAGATGTATTCGTACGCGCATACTTCGCTGTGGGGTTGGAGTTAAAGTGCGTACGAATATTATCCCAAAAGGTCTCTGTGTTCTGCTCCGTAGTGATTCGGGTCGCTTCAATCCACGCATCAGCCAGTACCATGTCGTCGGCAGGGGTAAAGTTCGATCCCTTAATCTTCAGAGACATCATATCCATAACGTGAGAATCATTACTCTGCATGGGCGTAACAGCAACAGATGCTGGAGTGTTTGGGGGAACTGTTGGCGGCAAGGGCGAGAGTGGAGCTGTAGCGGCTGCGAACATGGAGGGAGTTCGTGGAATCGTCATTATGGGAGGAGCGTGTTGTCGTGTAAGGGAAAAGTGTCTGTGTGCTTGAGGGAACGGGATTCGGAAGGGAAAGTAGTGCAGTGGTTTGCAGTCAGAGGTTTGGAAGCTCGACTTGAGTTGGCAGCCGTTGCAGCCAGGAATATTGACGATGGCGGGATATCATGAACTTGCGATTGCCATTTTGGCGGGAGGAGCTCAGGGCGTTGTGGACAGGTGTGGTATCTGTCGAGTCGTCTGCATGTGGTTGGACGTTGTACAGCCGTGTTAAAGGTTAAATAGCTAAAACGTGAGCAAAAAACGGTCGTGGATACATCTCGATTTACATATTTACCATGTTAGGATACATAAATAACGTCGAATAGACTTGCAGAATGCTACGCTAAATGGCCAAATATGAGAATTTAGATATTTAACATGCACCGATAGACGTGCTCTAAGGCCGTTAATGTGACCAGGACTGGCACAAATGGGATATTCTGTGAAAACAAAATAATTGAATAATTTGTTTTAATACTGTAGGGCCTCAGGCAATCAAAAAAGAAACTCAGTTGCGCCATATTTGAGTACAGGGGGGTCGCGATATAGTGCTACGCTGTTTCAGTGGGCCGAAAACGGCACTACATCGAACCAGGCACTGTTAGATAATAAGATTTACGGCTTTTTTGCAAACACTTCCTTGCATCACTGCTCAGAAAGACCGCTCGAAGGACGCCATCACTCATGCTTTGTATCTTCACTACAGAATCAATTCTAATCATGCATTTCTGTTATTAGTAGCTGCCGAGCCGTTGCATTGACTTCCTCCTTTTTCGCAGCCATAAATGCCAGCCTACACTTTTGCAGATGTCCAATTGCATCATCGACCCTGCCTTTTTCCGCCATAGTCTCTATTCGAGTTGGCAACTCCATAATATCTTTCCGCGGCGGCAGCGGCTCTCGGGCAGTACATGTCCATCCAACTGCCTCCCTGGAGACCCTTCGTTATTGGCTCAAAATTCGTGCCACCCGCAGAAGGTTAGCACTATATCGGAGCTGGCACTAACAAATATGGCAAAATATCGGGACCTCTCCTGTACTTATTATTCAAAGTTAAGAAACTCAGAGTCATATTGCGTGAATGGAGGGCGATGGTTGACACGTTACTTGTGCCGTTCCCTGCACCTCTGGAACACCCTTCGCCTCTTCCCAACAGCAGTTGCAGCAATCCGATGCATGCAATTATGAATGCGAGTAAATGACTCTTAGTCCGTTTCAGGCAGAGGCTGTTAATTGATGTGGCAATTAGCCTGTGCATCGCCAATGCGAAAGTAATCATCGCATATGAACTTTCTCCATCTCTACTTTCGGAACAGGAGAGTCCACAGCCCACAAAGCCTCCCAAACAAATGCTCTATAATGATTCTGACGCGTACCAGTTTGCGGCTGTACCTGTCATCACTAAGAGGCAGTGGTGCGTTCCTTGGCTTCATCAAAGCGTCACTCCCCGCAATATTTTGTGCACCGCTCGATTGTCTATGTCGAAAAATGCTGCGCACATTTGCGTATACTGCACACTCTCTTTCCCGAAATCTTCTAACTCTCCTTCAGGTCCTCTTTTCGCTGACTGCTATAAATTCCAGTTGTGTTTTCGTTGTACTAGTTCAAAGTCATACACAGAACTCGGGTACTGCGTAATCATTCCTAGCGAAATTCCCTTATACATTACAGAAAATTCCACTTCCCATGCATAGAGCTTATCTTTTCCGCTCAACTACCCCTTCCCTTCGTCGATACTTCCGCTAAGTCTGAATGCTTGCGAAAACGTTACATCTGTCGCATAAAGAGCTTCTGGAGTCGACTTGAAGTTATGCTGAAATTGTTGGAGATCCCCCACTTTACTGAGATTGCCAACCTTCTCCACGCAGCAATCAAAGACACATTGAGAAATCAATGACAGAAAACGTGTGACCATACGTTCAAATGTGGGACCCTTCTTGTCGAACACTCGTGCCAACAGATCCTACTGACCTCTGTGTTTGGGCACTGTCATAGTAACTGCAACTGCGTCTTTCCTAGAGACATTCGATCTCAGTCCCCGTCCAAGCTGTTTATCGGAGTAAAAAATTCGACAAGTTACTCCGCAGAAGTTCAAAATTTCGAAGGAGTAAGTTCGTCGTATTCCAAGTAGCTTCAGGGCCGCCCTCATTGAAAATTTATCAAAGAAGGGGCACGGGGAGCCAGCCTCGTCATCTGAATTCAATAAAAGTCCATGTGGGCTAAACTGTGGGATCTCGTCATCGCCCTCGACGGCGTTATCAGCAAGGAGCTGCAATGCGGCGGCAGCGTGATTAGCGAGAAGCGGGGCCATGATAGAGACGGAAGCGAACACAGGAAACCGCGTGCGTGTGGTGTTGTCTTGTAGAGACAATGAGGGGGCAAATATAAGTGACGGATATAGCAGTGCGTTCTTGGTTAGAGGTGACGCTTCTACTACACAATTGCCCGGTCTTTTGGAAAGGACTCTGCATTACTCCTGAAATTTTGCCTTGTTGGTATTTTCAGTACGTGTAATTTCTCTGTGCTATTTCAATATCTGCTGTTGGACTAAGTATACCCCCTATGGCCGTGATGCGGGAATCTCTGCTCACGACGCTTCCATAAATGTATGTAAGCAGTTTCTAGGCACAGTATTCGCTCTTTCGCCTGTGCTCGCGTCTTTTCCACCTTCTCTATTACTAATAAATGAGTCTAGTATTTAAGTCGTTGCGGAAACATGAACGACGTGCAATTTGGTTCATTGCAGTGCCTAAACGTCATCCATGACGAAACTTTCACATCCTTTGTGGGTCATCTCAATTCAAGCCTATTTGATTTTTGTACCTGCAAATGGTGGCAGTCAAGCAAAACAGTTAACAATTGGGCTGATACATGAAAAAATTCAATGCAGTTAGCAATTGGGCTTCCTCATGAAATATCAACAGAATTGAAAGCACGTGCAGCTTGTTGAAATCTCCCGGCAGAAAGTTATGAGAAGGATAAACCAACAGTACTTGTTAGAAACACTATAGTAGGGAAACGTATTTCCACTCGCTTCGAGTTCCATTTTCTGTGAGTGTGACAGCACTTACTTTCATGCACCATTGCGCAATGCCTCCGCCTCTCCAATATGTGAATTCCTTTGGTCTTGGGTTGTCTACAGTGCGAAATATCTCCATCGACGCCCAAGTACGTTCTGAACTTTTCCCTATTACAATACGATCAACCTTTCCCTTGTCTCTAACACAGCAACACTTATATTCATTTTTCCGATTCCCTTCTTTTCTCTTTCCCTCTTGCCCTGGTTCTTGACTGACCTTCTCCTGTCATTTCTTGTAATACTATGGATCCTTCCGGTTCGGTTTTACACCGTCACGGAGGGGGTGTCCACGGCAGCGGTAAAATTACAACGGCACCAACCTCTCTACGAGGGCGGCGGTTATGACTCCGGTCAACGGGGGAGTGGAATTGCGACCCCGGAGGGGATAGGTCTCAATAGGTATACGCTTCCACCAGGCGGTGGAACGACCAAACTGGGGAGCGTGTGCTTTCGGCCCTCAAGAATAACCCGCCGGGACGATCTGCTTCTCCCCCCGTTCTGGTCAAAGGGGTCGCTGCCCCCCTTTGTTCTGGGGTCGTACTGCCTCGGCCCCTAAGTACGTCGACCTCCGGCGGCCGGGCAGTACAGTTGTGATCCAATTCTACTTTGGATCACTACTGTGGAGTACTGTAGTATAATGACCGGCGCGAGCGCGCGGAGGTCATCGGACGGCCGTATACGGTATACACGTGGGCGGCTGTGCCCACGTGTAGCGAGCGCGCGCGCATGCCGAGCGGTCGTAATCTGGCGTACGTGTACAGTAGTGCACGTGTCGTCCGAGCGGTAGTCTACGCGTGTTACGTGTGCGCGTTAGCACACGTGTCATCCGTGCGGGAGTCTGTAAGCAACACGCGTGTACAGTAGTGCACACGTGTAGTAGCAGCGTCCGCGCGGTAGTAGCAATTATGGCGCTAGTTTTTTAATTGTGTACAGTACACGGCACGCACTAGGCGGCAGGTACTGTACTACTGTACTGGGACAGGTGTCCGAGGCGTCCCTCTGCGGGGTTAAGACCTGGCACCCGTCCCCACCAGTAAACGGGGGCAAGCTCGCCCCCGACCCTTTCGCGCCTACGTACGTCCGTTTTCGGTTGTCTGTCGCGCGCGCTGGCTTCTAACCCGTTACCGGTCGCTCCCATTCACGCACCACGGGGCGACTGCGCGTAACCGGCCAGTGAGCCACTCCCTTTTCGCGAGCTCGTCCGATCGGTTCAATTGGCGCGTCGCGTCCGCGCCGCGTGCTCCCTCGCTAAAGCCTCCGCCTCTCACCCAACCCAGGGCGGAGAGGAGTTATCCCACACTTGGTACTCTTGTGGAGGGGATAACTCTCGAGGTTGAGCCGCACGCGTAGTCGCTCGATCGCGCGCAGAACCGTACGGACGGAAAAGGTTGAGAAATCACCGCGTCGATCGCGAAGCGCATTCGACGATGAAACGACCGGATCAAGGGGGAGACTCCGCCTCCGGGCGTCTGAGCACCCGCGGTGGCAGTGGCGCACCGCGCCCCCGGGTGGAGAACCCGGAAGCCCTGCTGCGACCGCCACCGCAACCGGGCCGCACGCGAACGTCCGCATCGGATGTTACGCCGGCCGCGTCGGCAGGCACTGAGAATCGCGTCCAATGGATGGTCGACGCGATTCAGCCGCGCCTGCAGGCGTGCGTCGAGGAGTTCCTCACTACAGAACTCCCCCAGGTCGCGCGCGTGTGCCTTGACCGAACGGTGCCCGCACTCGTAGACGAGCACGTGCGCAGCGCGATACCACCGCATTTGGACGAGCTACTACCCGCTCTAGTCCAACGCGAGGTGGTGACAGCGCTCGCTACTATGGACGAAGAATCCCCGTCCGGTACGGCTCTAAAGGGAGCGATCAGCTCCGCCGTGGCCAATCGTCTGGCCACGACCTTTCCCGCCGAAGCAGGAGTCGACGCGCACGCGCAGCGCGACTCAACCGCTCCGGATTTTACGCTACCGCACGCTGAACCGATCGGCGCCACACCCGGGATCGGTATAATGGCCCCTCACCCGGAGGGTAAGACCATTTACCTCCCACCAATTTATGGTGCTACAGGAGGGCCCACAGAAAATGGCCCTCCCGTACTCGCCGATACGGCTGGCCCCCGCGGGACAGAAAACCGCCCGGGGCGCGTCGCGACAGAAAAGCGACAGCCGTATCGGTCGAGCAGAAGAAGCGCACCCGGCGCTCAAGGATATAACTCGGAGGGTACAGAAATCCCCTCCGAGGAAGAAGACCCAAGACGTCGCCACAGGGCGACGCGCAAGAACCGCGACGGACGCTACGCGCGATACCGCGATGCCGGAGGGGTCGGTTACCCCTCCGATGATAACCGCGAAGGACGCGATACCGCGATGCCGGAGGAGGTGGATACCCCTCCGATGACGACGACACTGAGTCGGACGAATCGCGCAGAAGCGACCGCAGAGGTCGCAATGCGCGCGACCGACGTCGGTTCCGGCGAGAAGACTCCGACCTGGACGGCTACAGTAGCCCCGGCGGCGGAGGAGACTGCCATCGCAGGGGCAGAGACCGCCGGTCTGCCCCGAGGCGGGATCCGAAACGGTTGCCGGTGATCAGGCCGCTGAACGACCTGTTCACCAAGGCCGTCGACTACCGCACGTATAGGCTGGAAAATGGCAGCGCGCGCTACAACGCGAGTACCGCGCGGCGAGTTAACCGCTATCGGAAGAAGTTGGACGTCCAGCTGAAAACCGACACGTTCGGTGGTCAAGATCCAATCGCGGTGCTAGGGTTTCTCGCGCGCTTCAAGATGGCCTGCGACCACAATGGGGTCAGCGAAGGCGCGGACGTATGGTGTTTCCAGTTCTATTTGACTGGGCAGGCTCACGCCTTGCTCCAGTCCAGGCTACACGGGAACACCATGGCGGTCGATGCGGAGCAGCACGATATGCTCGAAACCTACGCGGAACTTGTTAACTTTTTATTACCCACGTACGCGACGGACGAAGTTATTTCCGAAGCGGTCGGTGATGTCACCTCCTTCCGTCAGAGCTCTAATATGACGGAGGAGGTGTACAGTAACCAGTTGTGGGACAAGGCGTTGCGCTGCGGAACCGTATTTTCGGACAGGCGCTTGAAGTCCCTTTTCGTTGAGGAACTTCTGCCAGCGACGTGCGCGCAGGTGCGGAACTATCTGGCGACGCATCCGGGCGTGGACTACCAAGCGGTGGCACGCTACGCGCAAGCGATAGGCGAAACGCACCGCTCGGCTCGAAGACAGGCGACCTCCTTCGCGTCGCCTCAAGCACCGTCCGATTCGGTAAGAAGATTCACGCGCAACGCGCGGACAAGGCGCGTGCTGTCGGTCGAGTCCCTGTCTGAACTCCCGACAGCGCGCGGAACCAAAACGGAGGAGATACTGGCGGTGACGGACCAGTCGGCGACGCCGAGCTCGCTTAGCTCGCCGCCGACTAGCTACCATCCGTCACCTGCCTCGTCCCCGGCGGGCGCACCGATGGCGCCCGCCCAACAAGGTGACGCGCGCGCATATCCGTACGGAAGGCCAGTACAGAACCAGCGGGTCCGGTTCTTCAATCCAGGATTACCTGGACCCCCGCCGTGTCGGTTCTGTCTGGACCTGACCCACCGACAGGAGCAATGTCCTGTGGTGTCGGATAGCGCGCTGCGTTCGAAGCTTTTGCAGGCCCGCGAGGCCAATTACCAAAAGCTTCGGATCCGTCAAGGTCTCCGCCCAGGCTCGCCGTTCGAGCGTCAACCGCCGACCGCGTGGCGAAATTCGCGTGCGCAGGCTCCCACGGGCATCAACGTGGTCGAGCCGCGCGAGACCGTCCAATCGGAAGAACACGCGCTACCGCTGACGGACGAGGGGCCCGAGGACCTTGGGTTGACGGGGGAAGCCGGGGAGGACGCGTAGAGGCGTCGACGATCCTCCCCGTGCCAAGCCTCAATAAACAAGGCACCCCGCCGATCGCTTCGGTACGCGCGCAATCGCAGAGCCGAACGGACGAAGCGGCAATTTGCTTCTTAAAGAAGCAAAATTACAAGGTCACCGCAACGGTCGGACAACGACGCGCGATGATGCGCGCCATCACGCCGGTTCTAGATTCAGGCGCCGGCCCGAATCTAATCCACCTACGCTGTGTGGCAGAACCGTGGCGCGCTGCCATCCAGTCCGCGCGGAGCCCGCCGCTCATCGACGCTTCGAATAGGTCGATGAAGGCCCTCGGCGAGCTCAAGCTGTACGTCCGGATTGGTGAGTTCGTCGCGCGCGTACCGTTCTTGGTCGTCACCAACCTCGCGGTGGACTGTATCCTCGGAACCACGTTCCTGGATCGCCACGTGAAGGCGATCCTGCCACCGCAGAGGAAGGTGCTGTTCCATCATGCGCCGTCCGTAGCGCTGACGGGAGTCACACCCTCGAGGCACGACCGCAAGATGGCCTCGAGGGGACCGTCGCAGCAGCTCCCGCAGGAGGAAAATTCGGCCGACCGGAAGCGCGCGCAGTTCCCGACGAACGTACCGTCACGGAAAATTCGCGTGGTCAAGGGGGTGACGATACCTCCGATGACCCAAGCGATGGTACGCGTCGCAACACCGGTTGGGGGGCTTTGCTTCCTGCAAAACCACCCCAAAACGGCGCATAAGAATTTATGCCTGATGGCCCAGGGGGTCATGGACCTCCTCCCGGGCGAGCCGTTTACGGTGCTCGTTAGCAACTTTGGAAGCCGCGCGGCCCACGTCCCCAAGCATACCGTTGTTGGTCTCGCGCTGCCTTCCCCCACACACATCCTGACACTTGGCGTGCCGGTCCCCGGAGAGGCCGACGCTAAGGAAGGGGGAGGGAACAAAAATAATTCCTCGACCGCTACGGAGGAACAGGCGCGACGCGAACAACCAGTTACGGACGATGGCAGAAGAAAATCCTCCACCGCTACGGAAGGATACGCGCGTCGCAAAGAATCCGCTACGGACGAAGGCGGGATTAATTCCTCACCCGCGGAGGAATGTGCGCGACGAGAAGGACCCGTTACGGACGATGGCAGAATTAAATCCACCACCGCTACGGGAGGAGGCGCGCGACGCGAAGAACCGGAAACGGACGACGCCCACAGTGGCAATCCCGCTAACGCGGATGAGCGGACCGATACGGACGCGGAGAAGACCCGCTCGTGGGAAGAAGACGTCCATATTGGTGCAGAAGACAGTACCGTCCGGTCGGAAATTATGGACATGCTGTCCGAGTTCAAGGACATGTGGTCCGGCCACTTGCGTAAGATCGATGCTACGAAGCATCGCATCGAGCTGAAGCCCGGTGCGAAGCCGATCTACCAAGCACCCTACCGAGCCGGACCCATCGCGCGCGAGAAGGAGAAGAAGGAAATCGACCGCATGCTGCGCGCGGGAGTCATCGAATCGACATCGGCCGAGTGGGCGAGCCCCGTGGTCTTCGTCCCTAAAAAGGACGGGACCATGCAGTTCTGCGTGGACTATCGCAAGCTAAACGCCGTTACGGTTCGCGACTCCTACCCACTACCGCGCATTGACGAATGTATCGACTCGCTCGGCGATGCCACTGTCTTTACCACGCTAGACTGTAATAGCGGGTATTGGCAGGTGGAGACCGCCGAGGAGGACCGCGACAAAACTACGTTCGCGTCGCAATCGGGCATCTACCGCTTTCTACGCATGCCGTTCGGTCTCAAAAACGCGCCCGCGACATTTCAACGAGCGGTCGACATCATCCTGTCCCGCGTGAAATGGGAGACCGCGCTGGTCTACCTCGATGACGTCATCGTCTACTCGCGAACCGTTACGGAACATATGGCACACGTGCGCGAGGTACTACGGCTTCTACATACCGCGGGCGTGTCGCTAAAATTGGCGAAGTGCGCGTTTTTCGACACCTCCGTAACCTATCTCGGGCACGTCATTCGTCCGGGACGATTGGAGGTGGAGCGACGCAACGTCATCGCGATCGAGCGCGCGCGCGCGCCTACGAACCAAACGGAACTGCGATCCTTTCTCGGGATGTGCAACGTGTACCGACGGTTTGTGCAAGGATTCGCGAGGATCGCCGCGCCGCTGAACAAGAAGACCGGCAAGAATCAGCCCTACGAGTTCGAGATATTAACCGATACGGAATACGCGGCGTTTGAGGAATTGAAGCGGCGCCTCGTGGCGCCGCCAATCCTCGCGCTGCCCCGCTACGGACGGAAATATACGCTGGACACCGACGCGTGCGGACACAAAGTGGGTTGCGCCCTTCTACAGGAGCAACCCGATGGAGGTACTCGACCGATCGGATATTGGAGCCGCGCGTTGACCGACGCGGAGCGCAATTATACGACTACCGAAAAGGAACGCTGGGCCGTAGTGTGGAGCATCCTCACCCTACGGCCGTACCTATACGGAAGCGCGTTCAACCTCCGCACGGATCACGAGGCCCTACGCTGGGTCCTCAATTTAGCGGACAGTTCCGGTCGGCTCGCTCGCTGCCGCCTGCGCTTTGCGGAGTACGACTACGAGGTACAGTACCGCCCAGGCGTCAAGCACCAACTCGCGGACGGCGTATCGCGCTTACGTACCGATGGAGGAGACACCAAACCGGTCGATGATGAGGTCCCGTGCTTCGCGGTCCAGTACGATGAGGGCAGCGAGGCCCTCCTGGACAATGTGCACTGGGACCCGCCGCAAGACCGTCCGGACGGTTGTCACGCGCTCGCGATAACTCCCGAGGAACGCGACGCTGCGTCCATCTCGGTTGAGGAATTTCTACGCGAACAAGCTGAGGACGCCTTCTGTCGCTTCGCCGCGGAAACCGTCGGGACGCCGAACTCGAAGTTCGACATCGACCGTTACGGATTTCTCGTGAGGACGGCCCCGCTGGACGGAACCCTACAGCGCGTGGTACCGACTCGGTTGAGCCCCCGGGTACTGTACCTGGCGCACCATCCGAGGTTGACAGGTCACCCGGGAGCGACGCGTATGTACTACACCCTTCGCAGGGAGTACTACTGGCCACACATGGCCAGCGACGCGTTTTCGACCGTACGGAATTGCACCTCGTGTGCTGCGACCCGCGGGACGCTTGTCAAGAACCAAAAGGATCTCAAGCTGTTCCCCGCGGCGGGCCCCTTGGAGTTTGTCGCGATGGACCTCCTGGGGCCCCTGCCCAAGACGGCGCACGGAAACCAACACGTGTTGGTAATTACCGACCGGTTCTCCAAGCTAACGCGCAGTATCCCGCTCCGGACCACAACCGCTTCGGTCGTCGCAAACGCGTTTTTAGACAACTGGTTCTACGTTTAAGGAGCGCCGCGCTACGTACTAACCGACAATGGCCCCCAGTTCGCTGCGAAATTCTTCGACGCGGTATGCGCCCTCCTGGGGGTGCGGCATTATCTCACGACAGCCTACCACCCTCAGTCGAAAGGGCAGACCGAACGGTTCAATCGCACGCTGGTGCAACGCCTCCGGCACTACGTGGAGGAGCACCAGCGCGATTGGGACGACTACGTGCAGCCGCTGACCTTCGCGTACAATACGCAGGTCCACCGGTCGACGGAGACGACTCCGTTCGACCTGGTGTTAACGCGGCCACCGTCCGGTTTAATCCTCCCCGGTACTGTGCCGCAGGACGCGGGGACCCATCGAGAGGACCCGCGGACCCCGGTGCAGTACAAGCGCGCCACGGTGCGCAAGCTTCGCGACGCTCTCGAACGCGCTCGGACGAAATTATCCGCATCGCAAAAGCGGTACAAGGACGATTTTGACAAGAAGGTCCGCTTCCGTCCGATCGTTGTGGCGGGCGATTTTGTCTACGTTGATCGCCCGCCCCGCCCGTTGACAAGCGTCGAGCGACGCACGCGTGCGCAAGGTACGACCGGAACGGACGAGCTCTCTGTCAAACTTCTACCAAGGACAGAGGGGCCGTTTCGCGTGCGCTCCGCTACGGACACCACGGTCCTCATCGAGCAGGACGGTGTGGAGAACCGCGTGAGCATCGACCGCGTCACAAAAATGCCACGCGGGCCGGGGGACACTGTCACCTCGGCCATTCCATCCGCATCGGACGCACAAGCCACAACGCCCCGCGCGTAATACGTCGTTGACCGCATCGTCGGACACCGTATGACTGGCGGCGGCATCGAGTACAAGGTTCGCTGGTACGGGTACGCCGCTTCCGACGATACCTACGAGCCCTCCGAGGGGCTCCCGCAACCTTTCATCGACCGATATTGGCGTACGCGCCAAGGACGGACAAGCGCGCTCGCGTAGCGCTTCTTCCGGCCTCGCATGGCCGAACCGTCAGGACGACCTCGCTCGCGCGCGTCGTGCACTGCCGCCCACACGCGCCAAAAGGAAAAGGCAAGGAACACCGCTAATCGGCTTTGTTTACTGTGCGAAGCCCCTAATGGGCTACGCGAAAGGGGGCGACCAACGGGTCGGGGCTCAAGAACGACGCGTGCGCTTAGCCGGCGGAGCCGCCGCGGCATCTTCGGGCGCGGGGCGCGAGGCCCCGACCGTAGCGGCAGGCATAGGCGGCTCCGCGAGACGTTGGCTGACGACCGCGAGGATGTCCTGCACGCCGCGGAGCTTCTCGTGATGCTCAACGAGCTCACGCTCCGCCGCGGTGGAGGCCTCTCGGAGCGCCGCGACGGTCGTCTCCAGCTGCTTGGCTTGGTGCATCCACTCGCGCGCCTGCAGCAGCGCCTGCTCAACCGACGAAGGAACTGTTGCCCCCTCGAAGGAGCAAGCGTACTGCAGGGCAGTGAACGCGGCCTCCTCACGGAGGCGCTCCGGGGAAGACCGGCCGGACGGTTGCGGAGCGGGAGGAGGCGGCATCGGAACGGGACGATGATCGCCTTCGGTACCGGACACCACCCTGATGTGTGGGGGGCTTGAGGTGGGGGCCGAAATTCCCACGACACCGGGGGGTTCTCTTAACCCCTTCGGTGAGTCGCTCTGGACCGAGGCCATGCGAGCGGATCCGCGGCGGGCCGGTACCGCGGTCTCGACGACGCTCCTCACCGCACCGGTTCCCGCATCGCGCGGCGGCGCGACATCGGCATCGGCAAGCAAGCCGCCCGTGTCACCCGCGTCGACCGTGTCGACTGCGCCGTCCACGTCGACCGCGACGGTCGCGTCCGCTGGACCGGGGGCCGCGCTGCCACCATCGGCACCGGTCTCTGCCTCGGCTCCGGCGGGCATCGGTAGGGTACACCGCTGGTTACAGCTGAACCACGCGAAGTCCGGCCGGCCGCTCCAATCCATACCCTCGGTGAAGGCCAACAGCTGCGTCGCGTACGCCGCGTCAAACGCCGTACCCTCGAGGATCTCCGCGATACCGACCGAGCGGATTAAATCGATGAGCCCCGCCGAGAGGCGGAAGAGCAGGCCGCGCTCACCGAACGGTTCCTCGCGCCGCGCGATCAGCCGCGGGTCGGGACACTTCGTGAAGAACGGCAGTCCCTCGCGAGCGGCGTGCAAGAAGCACAGGAAGGCCAAGACCGCCCATTCGGAAAGCATGATCGCGTGCACCAAGACGCGCGTTCGCTCCGTTTCCGCGGATTCCGATCGGCCGAGCGGCAACCAATGCGCCGCTACGTACGCCATGACGCTCGGCGTCGGTACGCACAGGTACTCCGGCGCCTCGAACGTCGACCAGTTCGGCGGGAGCGCGGGGTACAGGCCACGCCGCGCGGCGCTGGGCACCGAGAAAAACTCGGTGCTGTGCCACATGTGGAAGAAATCGTCCACCCCGTGCTAGCGCAGCCGACTCTCGCGCGCTGCGTCCTCACCCCACCGCGCTCGGTTCGCAACGCTGTACCAGCTGTCGAAAGGCCGCGGAAAGGCCACCAAGCGGACGTCGGGCGCGAGGCCCTCGTAGCGGCGATACCGACCGAAGAGGTTCAGCAGCGAGATGTGGTACTTTTCCTCGCCCTCGCAGCGGACGTAGAGCAAGTCACTGCCCGCCGCGGCCGGCGTCCGACACGGAGCTGTAGTGCACTGTACTCGGTGCCGGGACAGCTGTCTTAATCTCGCCGAAAATCGCGCTCGCCGCCGCCACGTGTACCACGGGTACACGTGGACTCCCCTGCCGCTCTACCGGACCTCCCCGTGGACACATGTAATCCCTCCGCAACCCAGAGGGCATATGGGGGCTGTACTTGGTCCCCTCGGGGTTACACCCGTTGTTTCCTAGTTATTCTAATTTACAGTATAATTTAGCTTCGCCATTACGGCGACGGGGGACTATATAGTCAACCCGATACTCAAAGTAAAGAGGCACGAAGCCTCGGGTCTCTTACCTTGGTTTCTGGATTCCAGGTTGTAGCCTCGACTCGGTACTGGCTCGCCCATACCGACCGAGCCATCTACACCCCTGGAATCCCAACTGCCTTCCCCGCACGCGTCGATCACCCCGCGCGAGACCTACGTCAACTACTGTGCTCTCCGTCCTGCTAGCTCTGTTTTTCTTTTAATTCCTCCCCCTTTTATTGCTGACTACCTTGCTACTTCTCTACCGCGCAAGCCGCGCCCGGATCCCGGTTCCGGTCATCCACCGGGTGGTCTCCCGAATTTCCTTACGCGTCCAAACGCGCGTCGCTCTGCCTACAGCCGCAACACGTGGCTGTAGTGCACGACATTTTGGTCTCCCGACCTAGAATCAGTCGATACTCTCGTGCATTCGAGTGTCCTCTTTCTTCCCTGACCTACTTCCCCTTTATATCTCTCCTACCTACGCTTTTCCCTCACGCACCGATCGTTAGGTGTATTCGCCATGGTGACCGGCTCCGAGTCGTCCCATGACACTCGTCCGAGAGACGTCCCAGCGCCCGTCGCGGCGTGGATCACGCGGAACCGCCGCGAAGGACTCCGTGAAGCCGAGAGGTTCTCTCTCAACTTAATCGAGGAGAAACTCAACTCGCACACCGCCAAGATACGCGAGATGTTGGACAGCCTTGTTGCTGGTAAGATCGCCGCTCAGGCAGAGGTAAAGTTCCAACAGGGACGTGATCGCCTCGCCGCACTAGAAAGCGTTCTAACTCGAGCGTGGCAGAAGGACATCGGGTCCACCGTCGACAAGACGCTCGTTCCTCTACGGGAGGAAGTGGATCGCCTGACGCAGGAAGTCAACGACCTCCGTCGGCGTAACCTCGCCCTGGAATCGGCGCAAACACGATGTGTCCCAGCTAGGCAAGACGAGTCGACCGCGCCGAAGCCAAGACCTAACCCGCAGTTACATGCGTCACAACCGTTGGACGAAAATCTACTGTTCGTCGACGTCACGAAATCGGCTCTCACGGCCGCCGGGATCCCGTTCCCCGATCCCCTGACGATGGAGGGACACCGAGATCCTACCCCGGACCTAGCGGCCGCCCGAGGCCCGTCACCAAGATCGTCTCGCGACAAGAAGGTCAAGACCGAAGGCCACCGTCACAAGTCCGGCCACGGAAGCCGACCTGAACCGGAGGATTTCTCCGGTTACTCGGGGGGATCCCCGCCCTCAGCTTCAGAATCCGACTCCGATTCGGACTCCGAAGCCGAGGCATTCACGGTACCACAACCGACCTTCGGCCCTAAGGCGAAGGGTGTCACGGTGTGGAAACCGACCAACCACCACTTCCGAGGCGCGTGTAATTATCGAGCTTACCGTCTCGTGAATACCGACCCCACCGTCGATGCAAAGGTGTACGCCACGACGCGTAAGCGCGTGCAATATCTCCTCGTCGTAATGGGAGAGTACAAGTTTAACGGGTCCGACCCGATCAAAGTCATCAGCTTTTTGGCTAGATGTAAGGAGAATTTCGACAACGCAGAAATGTCGGAGGCAATGGCTCTCATGGCCTTGCCGCATCTTCTCAACCCGCCGGCGAAGGAGGCGTATGAATCCCATCGAGGATATTTCCAACGCAATCAAGGGATTGCGTCGTGGCCAGCACCAGTGAACTGGTTGCTTCGTACGTATGCTACGAATATTCAGATCGAGCAAGCGCTCTCTGTGGTCTGGGATTTACGCCAAAAACCCGGCGAAGTGGAGACCGAGTATGCGACTCGTATGTTAACCGCCCTCGCGCGGTGTGGGGACATCCATTCCCCCTATGAACGCACTACCTTGTTCATAGAGGGCCTCCTTCCGGCGATCAAGCCGTTGGTGCTCCAAGCAAGGGAGAATCGCCCCCGATCCTCATTCGAAGACACGGTGGCCGAAGCCCGCGCTCAAGGGGCGGCCTACCGCGCGCAGACGGCTGGCGGAAGAAGACGCGTCGACTTCGCGAGGCCCGCCGCCAAGCAAGTGTTGGCGATGGCAGACAGTATGCCCTCATCGACAACCGCGGGTCTGACCCCGAGCTATCATACCGGCCTGGACGCCGAGAACTTCCTCGCCAATGACGAGCCATTCGCCGCCGCAGCTGGGTCACCCTCAATTCCCAAGGAGGGATCCTCATTCAACGACAAGGATTCGTTGTTCTACGGAGAGCGGCGGCCGACCTACAAGGACCCGCCCCGGCTTCCGAGACCGCGCGAGAAGTCTCCCGGTTGGGCCGGTCGAGAGGGAACCCGGGACATGAAGACACCTTCCCCGCAAATCATCTGCTACACCTGCTACAAAGTCGGGGATCATATTAACCCCGACTGTAGCATGAAGGTGCGCGATGTGTCGCTCGTCCCTCATAATTTTGAGAAGCTCACGGCGGCACAGAAGGCCCGTGTTCCGGCAGACGCGTACTTGCGCGCTGTAGCCCTCCTCAGTTTCGAGGCGAATCGGCTGATCGCACCCGTCTTGCTGTCGAATTCTCCCTCCGTTTCGGAGAAGTCAAGCCCCCCGAGCGGCAAGACCGCACCTCCGAAAAACTAGGAGACCCACAGCTGAAAATCGCTGACATTCCATCGCGGGACACCGCGTCACCTCCGCCCCCGAAACCGGCGATCCGCGTCTTAGGGCGGAGACACGCTCGCCAAGCGAGCCCCTCCAACCCCGATCCGACGGGCATGGGGACGCTCCGCCGACCGTGGCGTCTTAACAACGGGAGGCGCTCCCCCGATGACAAGGCCGTCGAGCCAGTTTGTAAACTGTCTCGACGTAATTACAAGGTCTACGACGACCTTGGGCTCACCACCTCCATCATGGTGCGTCAACTCACCATCCTGGACACGGGTGCCGGCTCCAATTTTGTCCGCGCAGACACCCTGCCCAAAGGATGGGAGAGCTTAATCGAACCGGGGGAAGTCCCGACGATCGCCGACGCGAATGGGCGGCCGTTACGAACAAGCGGGTCCATTACACTCGTTGTTCGACTAGCAACTCGCACCATGAAATGCAAGTTCATCGTGTGTGAGCGCCTGGCAGCCCCTGTCATCCTGGGCTGTGACTTTAACGACAAGTTCGTCGAGGCCATCTATCCACGTCGGAAGGTGGTCGAGCTCGATGATGGGATGAAAGTCCCCATCGTCAGAAAACCGGCAACTCGTCGAGCCGAAGCACCTCCGCTCCCCTCGGAGCAGGAGTATGAAAACGACCCGGGTCGAGTTTCCCCCAAACTCAAGGTTTCTCGTCCGGTTACCATACCACCCGGGACGCAAGCCTGGGTGCATGTGACCAACGGTCGTACGGGTCTTTCCGTATTGGAACCCAACTCGCAGTTATATGCGAAACACCGCATCTCCCTGTCGAATGGGGTCGCGCACATCACCGCACTTCGAGAGTTCAAGGTCTTGGTAGCCAACTTCGCCTCAGCCCCCAAGCGCCTCTCGAAGAACCAGGTGCTGGGGTACGTTACCCCTCATCCGCGTGCCATGATACGCACCGCGATGCCTCTCGACGCCCTCCTAGCGGCGGAATTTACAGAAGGGGACAAGCCCCAATCTGAGAAGGGGGAGAAGCTCCCCCCGGCTTCGTCGAAGGAAGAACCCCAAGAATTTGATGCTGTCTCCCTCCAACATCTGCCGTCGCATGTCCGCACGCGAGTACGTGACATGCTTACGCCGTACTCCAGTATGTGGAGTGGCGATCTCGGGGAAGTCCGGGCTACGCAGCACCGGATCGAACTCAACCCCGGCTCGAAGCCGTTTCGATGTCAGCCATATCGGGCTGGACCTCGGTCTCGACAAGCCGAACAAGACACCGTGGATGGGATGATCTCAAGCGGGGTCATCTCCCGATCACAATCAGAATGGGCATCCCCGGTGGTTCTCATTCCCAAACCGGATGGATCCCTCCGTTTCTGCGTCGATTACAGACGTTTGGTCGCGATGACAGTACGGGACACTTACCCGATTCCTCGCATGGACGAGTGTCTGGACTCGCTCGGCGAAGCGAACGTGTTCACAACTCTAGATTGTAACTCGGGTTATTGGCAAATCCCCGTTGCGGAAGAAGACCGTCCGAAAACCACGTTCACATGTCATGCCGGTACTTATCAATTTAACCGAATGCCGTTCGGGCTAATGAACGCGCCCGCCACATTCTAACGGATGTTGGACATTCTCCTCTCTGGATACCGATGGAAGAGCTGCCTCATCTATCTAGATGACATTATCATATTCTCGAAGGATTATGAAACTCATCTCAAGGATGTCAAGGTTATTCTCTCTGCGTTACAACAAGAGGGGTTATCACTGAAATTGAACAAGTGTAAATTCTTTCAGGACTCCGTGGAGTACCTGGGCCACATCATTCGACCCGGGGAACTTCATGTCCACCCGAAGAATGGCTCGGCTTTGGCCGAGGCCAAGCAGCCACGAACCCAGACCGAGCTCCGCTCGTTTCTGGGTATGTGTAACGTGTACCGACGTTTCGTCGACCACTTCGCCAAGATTGCGGCGCCGTTGACGTCCATGCTCAAGAAGGGGGAGCCCGATCGGCTCCCCGAACTGGACGAAGACCGCAGGTCTGCCTTCGAAGCTCTGAAGACTTGCCTGATTTCCCCACCGGTATGGCGACTACCGCGTCTGGGGCTACCGTATTCCCTCGACACGGATGCATCCGACGCCCAACTCGGTTGCACGTTATTACAGCAACACGAGGATGGTAACAGATACCCTGTCGGGTTCTGGTCGCGAACGCTCTCGTCGGCGGAAAGGAATTACTCCACGACGGAGAAAGAATGTTTGGCCATCGTGTGGGCCATTCAGACGCTGCGTCCTTACTTGGAACGCGAGCGATTTACGGTCAACACCGACCATCATTCCCTTCGCTGGTTAATGAATCTTGCCGACGCAAGCGGGCGTTTAGCACGGTGGCGCTTGCGCCTAGCCGAGTTTGACTTCGACGTCACGTACGTGAAGGGCATCAAGAATTGTCTCGCCGACGCCCTCAGTAGAATACAGTCTATAGGGGGCACAACCGTCCCCATCGACGAAGAAATACCGTGCTTCTCCGTTTTGGAGTTTCACGAAGACAAGCCGGAAGTGGAATCCGAGGAGTGGGACGACGACATTCACGACGGATGCTTCGCCCCCGCCCCCCCGGCTTCCAAGGCCGCAATTACACACGACGAGATTGTACTCGCTCAACACTCCGACCCGTTCTGTAAGGAGATCGCTTCCCATCTTAAGAAGGGGGAGGGTGTGGCCCAAATTCGCCTCTCCAAGTTCTTCATGAACAAGGAAGGGGTACTTTGCCGGAAAGCGCACCTTGACGGTGTTGAGCAAATCGTCGTACCAACCACTCTGCGCGAGCGAGTGTTGTATATGGCGTATTACCCCGCCGCCTCGGGACACCACGGAGGCAGGGGTCTGTTCTACACATTAAGACAACGGTACTACTGGCCGAGTATGTCCGTCGACGCATACGCCACAGTGAGAAGGTGCTCCGACTGTGCGAAAGCTCGCATTAAATTGCGTAAGCACAACGCGAAGTTGAAAACGTTCCCTCCGATGGGACCCTTGGAGTTTATCGCTATTGACATCCTAGGCGAACTCCCCAGAACACCAAGAGGCAGTCGATACCTCTTGGTAATATCTGATCGTTACTCAAAGCTGACCCGAACGGTGCCGCTTAAGAGAATTACCGCCGAGACCGTTGCTCAGGCGTTCGTCACACACTGAGTCTTCGTATACGGAGCCCCAGTGAAGCTACTCTCCGACAATGGGAGTCAATTCACGTCAAGGCTCTTCCTTGCCGTGTGCAAAATCCTCCGCGTCGAAAGCGTGTTCACCACAGCTTATCACCCACAAGCTAATGGACAGGTGGAGAGGTTCAAACGCACCCTGGTGTTCTCTCTACAGCACTACCTAGCCGACAACCAACGCGATTGGGACCAGCTCAGGGACGCGCTAACCTACGGTTACAATTGTACCGTGAATCGCATGATCGGTATGAAGCCGTTTGATCTTGTGTTATCCCGGACACCGGCGCCTCTTTCCATCCAACAGACCCCTACACTGTAACAGGATGTCTCGCGGACGCAATATAAGCTCCGTTTCTTAACGTGGTTACGCGGGATAATGTCAACAGCCCGCGACACGCTGCTCGCCGGTCAAGACCGCTATAAACGCGATTTCGACAAGAGATTGCGGACGCCGACACCGCACTACTCAATTGGTGATCAAGTTCTCATCGAGCGAGAGACGTCCCTGCGAGTGGATGAGAAGACGGATAAGGACCGGGTCAATAACAAGTTAGCCCCTCGGACGGAAGGGCCATTCCCGGTGGTGGCCCTAGACGAGCATACAGTGACCATTGTCCGGACTACAGGCCTGAAGGACCGAGTCTCGAGAGACCGCATTGTGAAAGCCCCTAGTCTCCGGACCGAGCTCATGGACATAACACCCTCTGCGGTGACCACCCCCGTCGACGCTGAGACTGAACCTACGCCCCCTCCGGCGATCGAAAGTGACGCCGCTACTTCTCTTCCCATCGGGGTCACGACCCCTCCCAGAGAGGACGAGTTCGACCCAGATGAACCGGGGATCAACCCGCCCGCTCCAACGGACACGGACGATCGCCCTACTTGCGATGGGAACGAGATTGAGAACGCGGCGCGCAACGCGACGGTAACCCGACCTTTGGGGTCAAAACTCGTTACCTGGAACGCAGGAAACGCCCCTACATCGGGACTAATAGACGCCCTCCGAGGCGACTCGCACCCCCGGATCATATCGAAATTGACTCTGAGGTCTGGCTCTACGGCTGGACCAACCGGGACGCAGACGACATCTCCTCTTCCCCGGCTCCGGCCTCGCGACCAACGTACCGGGAAGACGAGACCGAAATCACCCCGACCTCGACAAGCGGATCCCGCCCCGAGAGGCGACAAGTCGCCGAGCGGGCAAACGCGTACCTTAACCGCGAAGCCGCCTGACACGTGGAGACGGGGCCAAAAAAAATTCAAAGGAAAATCCGCCCGTCCGAGCCCTCCGCACGGGCGGTGGTCACGGACCTCACGCGCGGCCCCACGGAAACGCCACCGAGTACAAAAGGGACAGCCGGGGAGCACATCGCGAACTTAGCGTCTATGTGTACCTTCGGTTACCCTCCCCTCATTGCCTCGGTACGTTCTCCTCCCCCGCCACTCGCGGTTGAGGCCTCCCCTCAACGCGCGCCAAGCACGCCCCCTGAGGCGACGAATTGGCCCCCCTTGACGGACGAAGACCCCAAAACCTACGTGGTTGAGGCCCTCACCGGACATAAACCGGGAACGGACGGAATGCCGCTTTTCCGAGTCCGGTGGTATGGGTACACGGCCGAAGACGACACCTGGGAACCGGCGAACTACATAGATTATAACACCGTCCTACGATTCTGCCGTCGCAGGAGCCTCCCTGTACCAACCGCCAAGTTATGGTCTGATCCGGGTAGCGTAGGGATCGACAACTAACCCCCCGCTGGCCCTCGACCTACGCCGTCTCGTATCTCTCGTACGTCGACGGACCGAGGGATCGTCGGCTAAATCGGCGGACGTCCTTGACGCCGGGGACACCCCCCTACACGCCGCGCCACGGGAAGGGGTTACCCTCGCAGGTCGCCTATTCCCCGACCTTCCTCAGCTTCCAGCTGCAATCTTCCCCACAGAGGGAAAATACACCGATCCAAGGTGAGCAGCCGACCCCTCGACAAATCGGCTAAACCGTCCCGCAAAACGCGCGGTCGCTTACGGAGGAGATCCCTCGCGTCACCGCACGCCAGGGCCAACATCTACGGAACCCACGCATGGACCGCCCAGGCCTTTCCGATCACCACGTTCAGATGCACCTCTCCTTCGTTCTTCGCATCACGTCCCTCCCCGAGTCCTGACCCTTCGGCCTCCAAAGGGAAACGATAGAATCGATGGGGTTTCCTCCCCGCCGTGACGCCGCGATCCGTGACCCTGGCTAAGTTTTTGGCCATGGAATCACGCTTGCCTCGCCCCGCGTTCGGTATTATCTATCTAACCCTCTCCTCTCCGGAGCCAACCGCCGATCGGAAGGTCGTCTACCCGCTATCTGCTGACTGACTCGTTACTTCCCGAGCCACGCCTCGCCTCCTACGCGGTGACCCCGCGCCTCAGGGAACCCTGCCCCCGGACGTGTCCCTGGCGGTTACGGCCCCCTCAACCCAAGGGAGGGGCCGCCGCCAGCTCTACAACCACCACGGAGTGGCTCCGCCCCGCTCCCGATCGCGGCTCCCCCCGCGACGTTGCGCGCTGTACCGCGCTGGAATACGGCCCGACGGAACGGCCGCTAGAGACGTCCGAAGCACAGTGGGGGCGACCAACTCATCACGTTGTGTTGTCCCCCCCTTCTTTTCTCTCAACCGACCTTCCCTCGCCGCTCCCCTCGACCCGACGTGCTCGCGTAAGATGATGGATAGGAGAAGAGGTCCCGTTTTATTTCTACCGTAATGCCTCTTCCCTTCCTCTACTCGCGTGCTACGCGCTACCCCGGGGGGCCTCGTCCTGAGGACGCCCGCCCGCCATTACTACGACATTCCATAGTCGGCCAGGTCGCCCTCTACTCCTGCAACCGGAGCAACCGGGGCATCCGAGGGAATCGACCCTCCGTCAGAGTCGAGGGTAGCTCCCTCGAACGCCGCCGCTACCGAAGTCCCCGCCACTCCCAAGGCGACATCCATCGCCACCGCGCTGTCCGTCTCAGGTGCGGACGACTCCGTGCTCGCCGCCGCCTTGAGGCGTATCACCCCCGCCACAAATTCGGCGTTGTGTACTAATTTTGTTAACTCGTCTTCAGAGACGCCCAGCTCGGCAAATAATCTACGCCATGGGGTCGACGCCGCCTCGGGCGATGTTGACCCGTCTCGCGGGACTTCCACGGGAACTCCCCTGCGGCCCGGTACTTCCGCCGGTGCCGACCCGACCGGAGTCCCTCCCGAGCTCAGACCGCCTTCGAGGGCGTGGGGCTCATCAATCGTCGGTGGCACAGGATCTGTACCCCCCTGCATCACCTCGGGCTGCAGACTGGCAAAGGTCACCGGGTCGAAACGGATCCAATTTCCGGACCCCGGCCCTCCCGCATCTTCACGCCTTCCCGGCGACGCGTTCGATCGATCCGTACGGTCGTAATGATGCCCTTGACCGTACGGCACGCGCGACCATTCCACCTTGTCGTGGACCTCCAGCAACCTTCTCAGCTGAGCGGATACCCAGGGTCCGCCTAACACCTCATCCAAGTTTAACTTGTGTAGCCAGTCAATTATCATGGTCGGTAACACGTATAGTCGCCCATCTAAGGACGACCATATGAACCGTTTCGCAACAATAGCGATCTACTCGCTCAGAAAAATCATCCAGCGAGACGAACACGGCGAGTCATTGAGACTCAAGCCAAAATACACCAAACAAGGTGGAATCTCCGCAAGGAAGTCGGCCGGGACTTCGTATTGCGCGAACCAATGCGGTATCTGCGGGTACCGTTCATATCGGGATCGAGGTTGAAAAGTTGTCGCCTCGATCCACTCATACGCCACAAAAATACCAAGGGCGTTTCTCATCCGACGCTCAAACTTGAGCTTGTCGTAATAACCCGGGTTCCTTTCCCGTTCCACGTACTCCTCGAAACGAGAAGGCAGAATGGGCTTGTCCTACGCTCGGTACTCAACAGCTGGCTCCTCAACTCGGTCCGGCAAGTTGTCTAATATACGCCTTAAATTGGCGACGTACCCTCGGTCCCCCTCGGTGCGGTACGCCCATGTGTCGAAGTCCCACTCGGCGGGGATCGGACAGTTACACGGTGTTCGAGCCAACCACCGTACCAAGGTCGCCATATACTTTTGGCGGCGTCCACGCCCCACGCGGCGATACTTTGCCCAGACGTGCTCATCCTCCACCGCGAGGCGGAAGGAAAAATCACGAGACCACACAGCCCTCAAGCTGAGACCACCGGGGAGCGCCCCAGTCACGTCCGCGTATGAACGGATTAGTTGGCTGTCATGCAGGCCCGCGGCCGTAAGAAAAGGGGCTCGCTCGAACGCCAGTGGGTCGTCGACCATGTTCTTGCCGCGCAGATCCCGAGGCGCCGGCCATCCGTTCATGCACGCTCTGCCTGTCTCCCCCGGTTCCCCATACGGGTTGTGGAACCGTTCCATCACTCGTCTTATGGGACAACGAACCACGTCTCCCCGCTGACCGAAGCGCTTGCCGATCGCCGCTGTAGCGGCGTCGTGGAACCCGAGACGGCACACAAGGGGAAGGAAGGGGCTCGAAGAATGTAGAAAAAGGGGAATTCGAAGCGACAGGGAGGCTCCAGAGCTGGGTCGGTTTGGAACTTCAAGCTCGCGGAAACGGAAGATAGGGGAAAACGGACCGACTCTGCGACGCTTGCCGGTCCACCCCGCCACCCACGTCCCCTCTCTTCCTACCGCGGTTGCCACGTCAGCGCCGCTGCCTCAGTTGACGGGCATTTCTACCCCACATACACACGAGGACGCGTGTTTTTCTAAGAAGGGGGATCTGTAGTGCACTGTACTCGGTGCCGGGACAGCTGTCTTAATCTCGCCGAAAATCGCGCTCGCCGCCGCCACGTGTACCACGGGTACACGTGGACTCCCCTGCCGCTCTACCGGACCTCCCCGTGGACACATGTAATCCCTCCGCAACCCAGAGGGCATATGGGGGCTGTACTTGGTCCCCTCGGGGTTACACCCGTTGTTTCCTAGTTATTCTAATTTACAGTATAATTTAGCTTCGCCATTACGGCGACGGGGGACTATATAGTCAACCCGATACTCAAAGTAAAGAGGCACGAAGCCTCGGGTCTCTTACCTTGGTTTCTGGATTCCAGGTTGTAGCCTCGACTCGGTACTGGCTCGCCCATACCGACCGAGCCATCTACACCCCTGGAATCCCAACTGCCTTCCCCGCACGCGTCGATCACCCCGCGCGAGACCTACGTCAACTACTGTGCTCTCCGTCCTGCTAGCTCTGTTTTTCTCTTAATTCCTCCCCCTTTTATTGCTGACTACCTTGCTACTTCTCTACCGCGCAAGCCGCGCCCGGATCCCGGTTCCGGTCATCCACCAGGTGGTCTCCCGAATTTCCTTACGCGTCCGAACGCGCGTCGCTCTGCCTACAGCCGCAACACGTGGCTGTAGTGCACGACAGGAGCGTGACGCCACCGCGCCTTCCACGCGCCGGCGCGGTTCTCTTGCGCCACGGCACCGCGTCCGGACGGAGTCCTGATCGCGCGCACCATCGGAATGGCCGCGAACCTCGCCGCGTCCAGCAAGTTCCGCTGAACGTACTCCTCGACCGTAAGCGGAGGCTTGCGGCCCGCAGTGCGTCGGCGAGCGCGCCGGCGGCGGTGGTCCATCGAGGACCCGGGCCACAGCGACCGTACGGAACCGACGCCGCTGCGCAGCCAGCCCGGGGTACTCGGGGCGGTGAATACCGGCCCCAGCGACGTTGTCGCTCCCCGTCCGGCCGGCGCAAGCGCTACGCTACTCGACGGCGCCGGCGCCGCGTACGGCGCCTCGGAAGCGGCCCTTGTGAGCGCCGTACCCGCAGCGGGCAGCGGCGACATGGGAGGCGGCGGCAGCTCCACGGGGAGCCCCGGGTCCGCCTCGACCATTCTTGGAGCCACGCCCGCGAGGGGCAGCGGCGAGGACTGTGTTGCTTGGGCGCTCAGCGGTGGCGAAGCGACCGGTACGGGCGAATCAATTGGCGCTTGCGCGGGCCCCGCCACTCCAGTGGACGGTTGCAGGCCGTCGCGAAGGCGTCGCCGCGGTTGGAAGGTGGGACCGACCGGCGTCGCTGCCGGAGCCCGAGGCGGGCTCAACGGCTGCCTGTACGCGCGCACGGCCGGAGTGTCGCGATGACCGTCCATCGGTTGGTTGAAGAGCCGTTGTAGGGGGATGTCGTCGTCGCTGTCGGAGGAGGTTTCTGAGTTCGCAGGGGAGTGTTGGGGAAGAATTGGGGGGTCAGTGTGGATCGCGTGGGGAGAATCGGAAGACGCGCTCTCCGAATCGGATGAACTCGCGGCGTTATATACCGCCAACTCGCTGACGAGCCAGGGGGCATGATCGTCCACACGGAGGGGCTTCTGTTCCCGCATCGTGCGCGATAGAAGGAAACGTCCGGAACGGACTTGCGCGCTCGAGTAGAGGGTCGCTACGGGGACGTAGCGAAAGCTAAAGGGGGAGGTCTGCAGTATAATGACCGGCGCGAGCGCGCGGAGGTCATCGGACAGCCGTATACGGTATACACGTGGGCGGCTGTGCCCACGTGTTGCGAGCGCGCGCGCATGCCGAGCGGTCGTAATCTGGCGTACGTGTACAGTAGTGCACGTGTCGTCCGAGCGGTAGTCTACGCGTGTTACGTGTGCGCGTTAGCACACGTGTCATCCGTGCGGGAGTCTGTAAGCAACACGCGTGTACAGTAGTGCACACGTGTAGTAGCAGCGTCCGCGCGGTAGTAGCAATTATGGCGCTAGTTTTTTAATTGTGTACAGTACCCGGCACGCACTAGGCGGTAGGTACTGTACTACTGTACTGGGACAGGTGTCCGATGCGCCCCTCTGCGGGGTTAAGACCTGGCACCCGTCCCCACCAGTAAACGGGGGCAAGCTCGCCCCCGTCCCTTTCGCGCCTACGTACGTCCGTTTTCGGTTGTCTGTCGCGCGCGCTGGCTTCAAACCCGTTACCGGTCGCTCCCGTTCACGCACCACGGGGCGACTGCGCGTAACCGGCCAGTGAGCCACTCCCTTTTCGCGAGCTCGTCCGATCGGTTCAATTGGCGCGTCGCGCCGGCGCCGCGTGCTCCCTCGCTAAAGCCTCCGCCTCTCACCCAACCCAGGGCGGAGAGGAGTTATCCCACAAGTACCTCTACTGTACTCCACCGGGGAGTAATCTGCGCAGCGGCACACGTGGCTGTGCTCCTGCCACCTGTACTCGCAGGCAGAGCGCGCACCACGTGTGCTAGCTGGGACTCCCCCGGCTGACACTCCTATTACACTAATTACTACGCCCCTACAGTAGGACCTTCAAGTCTACTGTACCCTCTCGGGACGTAATACGAACAGCCGTACACGTGGCCATTCCGCCGCCACCTGTCACCTGTGGCGGTACGTGCACCCCGTGTACAACCTGAGTTATCCCCTGGCTCTCCAGTATCGTCTGATCACCCCTACGGGATCTCCCTCCGGGTCGTTACGTTTACCGACACCGGTCGGTACCTGTTCTCCCACACACCCCTCTTCTTCGAGTGCGCCACTTCCTCGGGGCGGCCATTACGTTCGTGGCCCGCGCCCGTTCGCCTCCTTCAAGCGGCCGTTGTAGGGACGTTACCGACGCCACGGGGCCATTGCGAAACTGGCCCAAGCCGACCAGGTGCGAACTCCCTTCTGGTCGTGATTAGGCGTCGGTTCGCCTCTGCGGCGCCTCCAAGGGCTACGAGACTACTTTCTGTATTTCTCTCCGACCCTTCTTGGTCGTCGCCTCGTCCCCGTGGGTTGTATCTTTTCCTCGCGGCGAAAACGGGCGACCGAATCACGACGCGGTGCGGCGCCTCCGCACGGCGGCATTCGACCTCGCGGTACCCGTCCGAACTCGGACACACAGTCTATTCCTCTCAAGCCTTCCGTGCCCTTTCGGGGGCCCTCGTTGTTTCTGTCCTTTCAGGAAGACCGGCACATCCCCGTGTGGCAGAGGTGAGCATGTGACCTCTCTTACGTACGCTCGTCCTGTGGTCGTGTCGCTTCTCCCGCCCCTTGCGTTATTCTCCGCCATCGGACGATTCCCTCCCACGTAATGATTAGGAGGCAGGCCCGCCGCCGAAGGGGCGTGGGCTACGGAGCGACTCCTTTCATGCTAGCAAGTGCGCACAGTACCTCCACGGACGTAATTCAGGGCGAAACCCGCTGGGGCGCACCTCCGCCACCGGGACGAATTCCGCGAACGGTGGCTATAAATACGGACGCGACAGCCTTCTTACCGCCTACAAGTCCGCCGCTCGATCCCACGTCCTTCATGTCGGAACCTGCTCGAGCACCTCCGACGCCTCCAGCTATGTCTCCTCTCGCGCCCGGGTCGGCGTCCCGCTGGGTCAACCCGGCGAAGGAGTACGACCATCGTCAGCGCCGCACCCCCGCCGAGGCTTCCCAACGTCCTTCCGCGGTGCCGTATCCGGTCGAACAGTACGTGGGCTGGTCCCATTGATACTTTGACGCCCTCCGTTTTCAAGAAGTCTGTCAAGAATGAATCAGCCTCCCGAACGGGTATCGCCGAAGCAGGGACGAAGCGTGGACAGCTCGCTGGCGCCACCTACCCCTGACACCGAACGACCGGACGCGCCCGCATGGAAGAGACGACCTATCCCATGTGCGTTGTTGGCCCGAAAGGGAGTATCAAATCCGTCTGCAGACCATCCTCTCCCGTCTTCAACATCTTCCGCGACCTGAGGACGTCGCCCCTGGCGGGAGTTTTCTCCCTGCGGGTCACAGCGTGCTCGGGCTCCTTGCCTTCGAGCCCCCGCATGAACGGTTGTATTGGCTTCGCGATCGGCGCTAGTGGGGCGACAACTGTTCCGACGAGTCCCGTGTTCGGAATACGCAGTGGTTCTTCTATGGATGGCATAATTTGGAATTCTTCGACATGCCTTCCCGACTCCGGCCGAACTACTACATCCGCGTGCCACCGCAACCCTTCTATCGGGACGTCCCTAGGTCGCTCTGCGTGCCAACGCCAGCCGTTTTGACGTATCACGGTAGTTTGGATCTTCAGAAGAGTCGCCTCCGTGCATGGCTTTGGCAGATCGTCGCCGTAGAGCGGGCCGTATCGTCCGTCATGGCCTTCCTTCACGCCGCCCGCTACGGGATTCAGATGACCGCCAAGAACCGTGACTGGCGTCTCTTCCACGACCGCGGTATCGCTTCCCCTGTGGGTCGACTGATGCCTCTGCCTACCGGGCTTATTTCGTACGTCCGCGAGCTCGGCGTACAGAATATCGTGCGAGGAACGGAATTCGACTCTCAGGAGACGGAGACGCTTTGCGATACGCCGCCGAAACCGATTGGACGAAGACGCCGGGGTTCCTTTGGTACGACTATGAGACCGACCGGTTCTCGCCTATGCCGCGTCACCCTGGTCGGCATGACGACGGCAAAGCATATCCCACACGGGTCGTCCTTCCCGAGCCTCGTCGTTCCCCCTGGCCGATATTGGAATTCGCTGATTATGACCCCCGTGGGAAAGGATTCGTTCCAGAGTGCTTTGATCCTCCCGAGGTTGCTTCGGATGCCGTTCCGATTTTTCCTCCGAATAGTCGTGGGGCTGTCTCGGCCGTGCCGTCCCTATACGGGGGCGAGTCCGTCGCTGCGCCTCCCGAAGGAAGGGGACCTGTCTATTTTGACGACGACGATGTTCCCTCTCCGGTACCGGTGGCTCCTCTGAGGTCCGTGCTGCCTCCCCACGACGGGGGTAGAGCGACCCAATCGGCCGCTGCGGTTGTGGAGGACATCGTTGAAGTTCCTGCCTCCAGCCCGCCTGCTGGTGCGACGGCTAGCTTCGTCGCCGCAAGGCCCGAACACGTCCTGGAGACGTTCGACCAAGTGGACGTACCGCCCATTGTGGATGAAGACCTCAGGGCGGCTTGGCAGGAGTATCTTGAGAATGCCCAAAACTATGGGGCTGAACCGGCTGCTACGGTTCCGGCCGTCCTTCGTCAAGCGGCGACCCTCATACAGGACTCTCATATCCTTGAGCGTACACGTTCGGCTCTGAATGAGGTGCAGTCTGCCCTTAGCGGGATTCTGCAGGCCCGCGTTCGGGACGTGACCGACGGCGCTATTTCGGACGTCCTCGTCCAGTTCGGGCTCGAGCCTGACCGTTCTGCCGGTAGTGGGGCCGACAGGGCCTCAGCCTCCAATTCTGCTGGCGCCCCTTCTCGTAAGAGTCCTCGTCCCGGTACTCCTACCTCCAAATAAACTGCCTTTGTATTTCTTTCGTCCTCATCGCGGTTGTCTTCCTTCGTACTGTAGTCCATAGATCGGCGACGCCCGGTGCCTGCGTCCAGGAAACCCTGTACGGGAGAGCTCTCCCGTACAGGGTTTCTTCCAGCGGCAATCGTCGTCGCTGCGTCCAGGATGGGTCGTTCGTGCGTTACTAATATACATGTGGGGTGGCGACTTCGCCTTCGTTAGGCTAGTGACTGCCCGATCGGGTTTTTCCTTTGCAATAAAAATCGGCCTTCTTGCCAGTAAAACGTGCCTGGTTTTCTCGTCTTCGAGGCTTGTCCTTGTAAATTAACGAGCTCCCATTGGACGTTCCCTAAAATCTTCGTGCCTCAAACCGCCGCCTCTGTCCCACGGGGCGTTCCCATTGGGTGTTGACGATTTTTGCGCAAAAAATCTCATTCTTTCCGTACACTTCATCCTTTCTTCCCCCCTCTTCTTGGACCGACCGTCTCGGTCAGTGTCTAGCTCGGTATCGGCGGATGAAGTTCTCTGGGAGGTTATCCGCTCGCTCCCTGTTGTCCTCTTTGGGACTATAGCCGAACCATCGGACGCGATAAAGTGGGGAGCCGTCGTCTGACTCGCCATGGGCGACGATGCGGTCTATGGCGTGCTCTGAATCCGCTTCGGCCTCAGCGGGGTCCTGATGGACGGGGACCTCGCTGTCCGGGTCGATGAAGACCGCCGGGGTGGTCCGTGATACGGAGGCCCTTTCGGGCGGTGTGGTTCCGCTTGGCGGGGGTATCGCCTTGGGCGTCGACCTTACGGGCGAGGGGGTCTTCGGAACGGAGGGTTACGGCGACTTTGTCAAACGGGTTATGGATACTGTATCCAAGGGACCATTGCGCTCAATCGTGACGGTGTCTCCGTCCAGTGACGCCTTTATGACCCTATAGGGACCTGTCGTTTTAGGAAGGAGTTTCCGGTGGCCGTCCTCATTCTCGAGCGGCGTCGCGGAAAAATCCGGGGGTCTGTCGAGAAAGACCTCCTGTCCGACCTCGAAGGAGGGTAACGTCCTTACGGCCTTGTCGAAATTTCTCTTGTACTGTGCTTGGGCGTGTGTCAACTTGGTACCCGAGCGGGAGAGAATCTTCCGCACCCGCTGTAGGGTGATTCGCTTCATTTGTGCCGATGGCGGTTCACTCCTAGGTGGGGACGGTATGGCGCTAGAAGGAGCTTGGACCGATATCCCTGGTGGGTGCCGCGTCAAGATGAGGTCAAAGGGGGTCGTATCCGTCGACTTGTGGACCTGCATATTGTACGCGTACGTCAGGGGTTGTACGTAATCGTCCCAGTCCCGTCGGTGTTCGGAGACGTAATGCCGTAATCGGGTCGCCAACGTCCGGTTGAATGTCTCGGCCTGACCGTTAGTTTGCGGATGGTAGGCCGTCGTGAGCACATGCCGAATTCGGAGAAGACCGCATACAGCTTCGAAGAATTTAGCTGTGAACTGGGGTCTGTTGTCGGTCAGCAGTGTATCCGGCATGCCATACGGGTATACCCACGCGTCAAGGAATTTTCGGGCCACCCGCTGAGCTTGAGTCGTCCAAAGGGGTATAGCGCGGCACAGCTTGGTAAAGCGGTCCGTGATGACCAATATGTGGCGGTTCCCGTGTGGGGTTTTTGGCAAGGGTCCATACAGGTCCATGGCGACGAATTCTAGCGGCCCGGCGGCGGGGAACAACGTTAGCTTCTTCTGCTGGCGGTATTGCGTTCCCCTCACGCGGGCGCACGACCGGCAGTCGGCGACCGTCTGTTGGACGTCCGAAGCCATATGAGGCCAGTAGTACAGACGCCTCATTGTCTCGTACATCTTGCTCGTGCCGGGGTGTCCCTGTAATCTCGGGTAATGACTCAAGAAGGAGATTCTCGCCCTCAGGGACGCCGGGACCACGATCTGTATACTCCCGTCCAAGGGTGCGCGCCGGCACAGGAGGCCGTGTTGATTGACCTCGAACTGCGTTCCCGATTTCCCGACCTCTTCCATCATGGCCTTACAATACGAGTCTGTCTTCTGCTCCCGAATTAGGTCGTCTTGCATCACGGGCAATATCTCGGCATCATCATGCGCGAGAGTCATCACGTCCGGGTTGCCGGGATAACGAGGTGTCACGCCCTCGGAGGACAATAGATCTCCTTGTACGTCTTCGTCTACCACGTAGCAAGGTATTTCATCCCTCAGGGTCGAAGTATCCAATCCGGTCGTCTCAAGCCGCGAGAGGGCGCCGGCTGCCTGGTTTTTAATCCCTGCACGGTGTTCGACTATGAAGTCGTATTCCGATAACCGGAGGCGCCAGCGGGCTAATCGTCCCTTGGCATCGGCTAGGTTCAGGACCCACTTCAGGGAATCGTGGTCCGTCCGAACGGTAAATCTTTGTCCCTCCAGGTACGGCCGTAGGAGGAGGATAGCTCAAACAATGGCCAAACATTCCTTTTCCGTCGTAGTGTAGTCACGCTCCTGCTTCGTTAGGACCCGACTCCAATACCCAATTGGGACGTAAACAGGACCCTCTTGGTCCTGCAGGAGAGTGCATGCTACCTGATGGTCACATGCGTCTGTGTCCAACTTGTAGCTTCCTTTTTGCTTGGGCAGCGCCAGGGTTGGAAGTGACGTGAGACGTCGTTTCAGCTCCCCGAACGCCTCGTGCTCTTCGTCCGTGAGGTCGCCAAATTCTGCGGGCTGTCCTTTCTCGAGCTTGCGATTCAAGGAGGTTGCAATGCGTGCAAAGTTGGGCACAAAGCGCCGGAATACATTACAGAGACCGATAAAGGAACGGATTCCCGTCTGGGTTGTCGGCGCCTTGGCTTGCCGAATTGCTTCGCACGTTCGTGAACTCACCTCCAACTTTCCAGGTCGAATACCGTGACCCAGATAGTCCACCGAGGTTTGAAAGAAATGGCACTGGGGGAGTTTGAGGGACACTCCCGCATCTTTTAACATCCCCAAGATCGTCCTCATGTGGGTGAAGTGCTCCTGTAAGGTCTTGGAGTACACGATGACGTCGTCGAGATACACAAACGCGTATTGCCATCTAACCCGTGAAAGGATAATGTCCACCGCCCTTTGAAAAGTCGCTGGGGCGTTCTTGAGACCAAACGGCATTCGGATGAATCGGTACAACCCAATATGGGACGTGACCGTCGTCTTATCCTTGTCGGCTTCATCCACCTTGACTTGCCAGTACCCGCTGTTGCAGTCGAGGGTGCAGAAGATGGTGGCGTCCCCAAGGGAGTCAATGCATTCGTCCATCCGCGGAATGGGGTCCGAGTCCCGACGGGTCAACGCGTTGAGGCGCCGGTAGTCCACACAAAAGCGTAGGGTGCCGTCTTTCTTTGGCACTAGGACTACCGGGCTAGCCCATTCTGAGCTGGATGGCTCAATGACCCCCTCTTTTAACATCCGCTCAATCTCGGTCTTCTCGACGGCTCTGGCGCGATGCCCGCCTGATAAGGGGGCTGATAAACAGGCCGGGCGCCGTCCTCGAGGTCTATCCGATGCTTTGCACTCGATATGGTCCCCAATCGCCCGGACCACAGGTCTTCGAACTCTCGTAACAGGTCCACAATTCGGGTCCTGTGGGTCTGGTATTCGGCGCCTATCTCTAGTTGCTCCGTCCAGTGATCCGGTCGACTACTTCGCTCCTCGCCAATTTTTCCTTCATCCCGTCCCGGCGAGGGTGGACCACCGAAGGGGTCGAGGCCCAGATCTTGAGCCTGTTGCGACGTTATCGTCGGCACCGCTTGGGGGCCAGTAATGCGAGCCCTATGACCGCTTCCTTCGGAACACGGAAATTGCTCATGCGGACCCAAAATGGGAGGCCTGTGGGCTCCATTACCCCGTTCGCCATCAGGCTGAGGTTCTCTTTCCACCGTTTTCGGGTGACACTGGAGGAACACCAGGCCTTTTGCCTCGGTGTTTACCAATACCGGCACTTGTAACATCGATGGTAGCACAATCTGCTTAGCCACTCGCACCTTGTTGGATCTCGTCCGTGTTGGCAGGTTCTCCACATTTTTCCGATTCCCTTCGGGCCCCGGGGCGCTCCCCAGCAGGGTCACACTTCCTCCATTGCGGAAGACGACTCGCCTCTCTTTCGGCAAGATGCCTCTCACATGGCGGTCGATAAACTCCGTCCCCAAAATGGCGCTCACCGCTAGGTTGCTCGCCACTAAAAAATGCGTCCTCGTGGTCATATTTCCAATTCGGACGTGTAGCACCACCACTCCGCTAAGAGCCATTGCATTCTTCGAGGCGTCCGTCACTCGTGGGGTCGGTTTTCTCGCCGCGTTCTCTCTCCAATTCGGGGGATGGACGCGCTCGTGGATAATGTTGGGGCCGGCTCCAGTGTCTAGTACACCCCTGATAGGAAACATAACCGTCGGTCGGAATCCAACCGACAGGTCTAATTTATAGTTCTCCTTTCTCAGGACGTAAACCGGGTCTCTTGCTACATTACTCCAACGAGGCTTTCTCTTCTGCCGGTGCCGGTGTGTCCTTCGGGCCGGGGGTGCTTCCCTTCGGACGAGGCTCGGTTTAAGGGAGACAGAAGCCTCTACGCTGTCCCCCTGTCGTTTCCCGGCCTTCTTCGGTGGGCGCCGCCGGAATACGCGCCCGGTCCGGTAAACTGGGTTCCCTGCGGGGTCCCCGGGAAAGGGGTTGTCCGGGAACTCCGTGACGGATTCGCCCTTGGTGCGTTTCGAGCCCGTCCCCCAGGGTTGAAAATCCTTTGGGTGCGTCTCTGTCGGAAGTTTGTCTCCTGTTGGGCCAAAATCCGAGCTCGGACGTCCGGCGACATCCCATGACAGCAAGGTCTCTACCGCGAAAGGCAGAGGCGGCAGGGAGTTCCGCTGCTCGCGTCTTGTCGAGGTGTCTCCCATGCCGAGCGTCTCCTCCCCGAGGGGGTGTGTTTGGCTTGGGCCACATACTGCTCCCACCCTCTGCTGCCGTCGAACCCGGAGAGGCTGTGAAGTACGTTGTGCGTGTCCCTGGGGGCGAGAGGAACACGGCCGTCTCGATGGCCATCGCGAGCGGGCGGTCCGAGGGAACATCCACTTCCTCGAGGGGACCCGGTTCGGACGACTCTTTGGAGAGGAGCAGGCTACGCTGCTGGCGTCCTGTCCGGTGGCCCGAGCGGTCCCGGCTCTCTGCGGCTGCCGGGAAATTCTTTCCACCCCGGTAGGCAGTCCCCATGCCCTCGGCGTACCGCGTTAGCTCCGTAAGAGCTATGCGGGGGTGCGTCGTGAGGTGGTGACGCACCTGCGTACGGATTGCCGAAAGGAGCCCCTCTGCGAAGAGCGATTTGAGCCGATTATCGGAAATGACATTCCCACAGCGGAGGGCTTTCCTCCAGAGGCGGTCCCATACTCCGTTTCGGACATCCCCGAACTCTGCATAAAGTTCGTTACCTCGGCGTAGGCTTCTGCGATGACTTCATTGGTCGCGTATGTCCTGAGGAGGTAATTGACAACCTCCGGATAGGACGACAACACTTCGTCCCTACGGGCGTCGGCTACTCCAGACTCCCCCACAATACGGGTCTGCACCTTTGCCAAGGCCGTTCCAGTCATGAAGAACTGGAGGCACCAGAGGGCTGCTCCCTCATGCACGCCGTTCTGGTTGCACGCCGCCCTAAACCTAGAGAGGAAATTTAGCACCGCAATCGGGTCGTCTCCACTGAAGGTCACGCCCTTCATCTGTAAATCCATCCGCTTTCCGGCCATCGAAACAGTGCTGGCAACCTTGGCATTGTATCGTCCCGAACGGTTGTGCAGCCGATACCGGCGGTGATCCATGACCTTTTTAAAGAGGTCGTTTAGGGGGCGAATCCGACGCACATGCCTCACGTCTACTTCAAAATCGTCCTCAAAGGAATCTGTTTCGTCCCTCGTGGCGTCACTAGCTTCCGATTCGCCGGTCTCGTATCCCTTGCCCTTGGTCTTTCTCCGGTTCTTCTGCGTCGGCAGCACTACGCGGCCGGCTCCGGGCCGAAACGCGGGTGGCTGTCCCATCTCTTAGGCTTGAAGTTGGCCATCGCGCTCTTCTCCATCCCACGCGGTCTCACGTCCCATTTGAGGGTACTGCGGCAGCGCGTTCCCAGGTGTGGTACAACTCTCCTCAAACCCTAGCGGGCGAGAGGCTCGGAGGATGAGCCGAGGGAGCTCGCGACGCGAGACGCGCGGCGCGCGGTTACCGAACGGTCGGACTTGCGAAAAGGGAGTGGCACACTGGCCGGTTACGCGCAGTCGTCCCGAGGTGCTAGATCGGAGACGACCGGTAACGGGTTAGAAGCCAACGCGCGAGAGAATACCGAAACGGTAGTACGTAGGCGCGAAAGGGAGGGGGGCAAGTCTGCCCCCCGTGTTTACTGCGAGGACGGTGTCCGGGTCTTAACCCCTCAGAGGGACGCCCGGGACACCTGTCCAATACAGTACCTGTCACTTACTGTGGACCAGGTACTGTACGCGATTGAAATTCTAGCGCCGTCATTACACTACCGCACGGATCCTCACACTACGCGCTTGCATTACACTGCGCGCGCATTATCCCCACACGGTTCCTTACACTACACGTGTACCCAAGCGTACACCTGTCACTTGCTGCGCCCGTTCGGTGATCATGCGTATTACACGTGGGCCACGGTGCCCCGTGCCCGCTGCGCGCGGCCGCTCCTACTGTACACCGACCGCGGATCGGTCGTTGTACCACACCAGGCATCAGCGACGGCGGTAGTACGTCCGTTGCCGCCAACGGCAGTCGCTCTGCCTGCGGCGCTCGAGCGCGTACCTCTGCCCGGGTAAAGTCCCCCACGGTTGAAGTGATCGTGTCCCAAAAGGGGCCGCGTCCGACTACTTCGTCCACGGCGCTCCTTACGAGGGTCCGACTGTGATCCTCAACGATCTTTCGGAGCGTGCTTGTCAATTGCGCCTCCACGGCAGGCGGGATTCGCTTGTCCAGCTCGGCCGTCAACCACGTGTTTAGGGCCGCCCTCTGGGTCAGGTCCCCTAGGTCCCGGTGGGCCTCCAAGGCGTCTCCGTGGATCGTCATCCTATTTGGACGTTCGTCGCCGATTATGGCGGGGCCGGCTCGCTCTCTCCGCATTGTCGGCCTTCGAGGGGCTCCTCCGCCGGCGTCGGTGGTAATGCCGCTCTTGTCTGCGATCGCGTCCTTGCGCGGGCCAGGCGCTCCACATGCGCCGCTCGTGCCCCGGCGCTTCTTACGGAGCCCACGTTATCCGTCGAGCCCTCCGGGCGACTTGGTCCCCCCAGCTGGGACCGATTTACTGACTCGTCGCCCCTGACGTCTCGGGGGAACCCCCCCTGCGATCTCGCGTCTTCTCGTCCACTCATCTTGAAACGAGGCGGTGATTCTCGATCCCTTCCAATCCCGGTCGTCCGATTCGGAGATCAATATAAAGAATCCTAGAAATAGATTTCTAGGTCGGGAGACCAGTTGTAATAATATGGATCCTTCCGGTTCGGTTTATACCCCGTCACGGAGGGGGTGTCCACGGCAGCGGTAAAATTACAACACCGCCAACCTCTCTGCGAGGGCGGCGGTTATGACTCCGGTCAACGGGCGAGTGGAATTGCGACCCCGGAGGGGATAGGGCTCAATGGGCATACGCTTCCACCAGGCGGTGGAACGACCAAACTGGGGAGCGTGTGCTTCCGGCCCTCACGAATAACCCGCACGGGACGATCTGTCTGTTTTTCCTCAGTTCTCGCCAAAGGGGGTCGCTGCCCCCCTTTACTCTGGGGGCGTACTGCCTCGGCCCCTAAGTACGTCGACCTCCGGCGGCCGGGCAGTACAGTTGTGATCCAATTCTACTTTGGATCACTACAGTGGAGTACCTCTACTGTACTCCACCGGGGAGTAATCTGCGCAGCGGCACACGTGGCTGTGCTCCTGCCACCTGTACTCGCAGGCAGAGCGCGCACCACGTGTGCTAGCTGGGACTCCCCCGGCTGACACTCCTATTACACTAATTTCTACGCCCCTACAGTAGGACCTCCAAGTCTACTGTACCCTCTCGGGACATAATACGAACAGCGGTACACGTGGCCATTCCGCCGCCACCTGTCACCCGTGGCGGTACGTGCACCCCGCGTACAAGCTGAGTTATCCCCTGCCTTTCCAGTATCGTCTGATCACCCCTACGGGATCTCCCTCCCGGTCGTTACGTTTACCGACACCGGTCGGTACCCGTTCTCCCACATTTCTCACGACTTCTCTCCTGCCTAGTGGCTAGACGCCAATTGTCCTCAATTGAGGACTGATTCCTCTGAAGAGAAGAGTACCAGTGCTAAGTAACCACGGCCGGAAAGACCTTCTTAACTACAGAGATGACGAGAATGTGCTCGACTCCCGCCAAATAACAAGGATAGGCCAAAACAGAAACCAGATAAAAGCATACTCAAATACGTCAGCGATATATCTCAGAAGCACAACCGCCTCTACACCTTCAAACAATTATATAGCTACTAACAAAATTGAGAATTATCTGCCCCTTGTAGTTGGCGCAAGCTTGCATACTTCACCAAGATTGTCGCTGGGACCAAAACGGAGTGTGCCAATGTTTACGGCCGAAAATGGAAAATAATAATAGAAGGAGAGGTGGAAGCAGTCGAAGAGACGGTTTGTAACGGCCGAAAAAGCCGTTCAATCAGTGATGTGTGGGTCTTTGGGACTAAACATCGTCGTAAGACTCTCTCCTTTCCCATTTAAGCCCTGCGCTTGGTGCTAGGGCGGCCGCGCTTGAGCGAAGCGGTGATGGGGAGGAAGAGATTGGGGTCTGGAGGGGTGCTGCTTGCTCGGACATCAACCATCGTGGGAACGGCAACAGTAGCAGAGAGAGGTTACTGCTCTTGCCACCGCGGCACAGACAGCTCGCGGGGTACGAGTGTGCTCTGGTCGTAGCCTTGCTTGGCTGCGACAGAAACCATGTGTACACGGGAAAAAAGGTTGCGAGTGGGGATGCCGCATGTACGGGGAACGGCTACCGACGGAAACATTGATTTGTCAGCAGGATTCCTAATTGCCGACGTCACCGTCTCGGAGTTTCCCCTTCTGATCAGCAGAGTAGATAGACAACGCAGTGATTGTGATTTTGTGGGCAGTAGATCTGTGATGTGGACAGAGAACAACGGCCACGGCGAATCCAGTATGAAATGTTTGTCACTTTTCGGAGCATGGTTGACTATTTCGCAATGCCACTGCTCACATGTTAACTGTTTGGCATTACGAATCCCTAAATGTGAGTTTTTTTTGCAATTCGACTGCCCAGATGGGGACTGTTTTGCAATAGAACATGTGGGACTGTGAACCATTTTGCATTTCTGGGGTCCTGTCGGACTGTTTCGCAATCAGGCTGCCCAGCTATGAACCATTTCGCATTGTATTAATTATTACAGTTAACGGTTTGGCAATAACTCTGGCCAACTGTGAACCATTTGGCAAAGGCCCCTTTTATTTTTTTCCATAAGATTCGAGTGTATCGAACTTATTGAGACGATGTTTGTGTTTTCCGAGGCGCATGGCCCGGAAATCACCAATAATTTGAAATGTTCGCAATTTTGTTCATGTTCGGTTTTTGGGTTGCCCCCCCCCCCCCCCCCCCCCCCCCTTTATATATATTTTAATGTGTGTGATATGACGTGTTACATGAGCTTTCTGCTTGCCACTTGGCTTTATGGAGGCTATCCAAAATAAGAGCTGCCCAAATTTGATGATTTCGGGAGAGGTAGATGTAGAAATACTGAAAAATCAGTCTGTAAAATACAGAAATTGGAAAAAACGGTGACACCGACGAACGGTGTTTTACTCATCCAGGTCTTCCGACAGACGGAAGCTTCTGACCTTGATGTGTTGTGTGTATCTGCTTTTTTCGCTGGGCTCTTCATTCTTCTCGCTAGTCGAGTCAGAAGCCTACCCTTTTATACTACCCCAACCCAGTTCGCTCACATAAACCAAATTGCGAGGAACTACAATACGACCATAAAAGATCGTTATACTCTCATTCAAACAATAGTAAATCATCAATAGGAAGTGAAAGTTCAGTCCACACAGCAAATCGTCATTACGGGGAAGAATACACCCGGTCCCACACCATTCGTTTCATAGTCAACACGCACACTCACAGTAGAGAGGTTAAATGTACAGCTCGTTAAACTTGATGTGAAACGTATCAGAAACGTGCCGGCACTGTTGTCCTAATTTCAGCCCTTAGCCGGTAACTCACAGAAACAGAAACGCTTCAGCAGTCCCTCGGGCACTGGCCCGAGACAGCCCGGACCATCGCGTGCCATGGCGAAACTTTACTGAAGCACTACTGTATCGAGATCCCACGAGACGCTTCTTGAGATGTACCATACAGTACCAAGGGTACTGGGTTTTGTCGCTGACAGGCTTCGTTGTGTGCTTTGCGGTATGACGACGCAACTTCCAAATATGAGTGTTTGTATACGATGCATGCAGGCAGTTGAGCTCGCATGAGCTACTCTGACCATTACAAAAAGGGGAGAGGGTTGACACATAGGTAACAGATCTGAGGGTTTTGGTAGTCCTGGACCACTTGTTTGTTTTGAAGTTTCTCTTTCACATGGAATATAGAAGGAAGAAGTTCAAGTAATGCCTCGCACCGTCACTTGCAACTTGTTCGGACCACGAAACACGGCAGATTTCAATAAGTACAGTCATTCTTCAAAACGATATTAAACCCGTGCCGCACTTGGACTCGCGAGGGGGCTGGGAAGTCCTGCGACAAGAACAACTCTGTCTTGAGACTCTGAAACAGCATCGTCCTTCTATGTCAACGGCACCTGAGCGATATCACCTTCCGTATGACCTCAATGAGGCCGCCAGGCTGCAGTTTAGATAGAAAACAATGGACACAGCGGTGGTGAAACGCTGCAAAACCACTTTCCAATCAGATAACCACCTCACACACAAACACGAAAGCGACATTAGAATGACGGAAAGAGAAGAATGTATCATAAAAGCACTGGTTTGGTGCCGTTATTGAGTCCAGCACTTTCCATGTCAAACCACCCATTCACCAACACCCCTGCACGAATATATGTTCCCGACTGAGAATGGCAAACACTCCGGCCTAGCGGAATTAAACACTCTGTCGCAGTATGTTTGCACTCATTGGGCCTCTCAAAACTCGGGAGCATAACAGACTGGAAGTCAGCAGCAGCGTGTGTTTCAAGATCGGGCATACGGAAACCGATATTCACACCAATGCACGAGTGCAACAACAACACCACAAATTTCCACAGTCAATGCTTTGCGATTGCCTTTTGGGCAACGGAGAGGTGTATCGCAAGTGATTTTTTTATCAGCCCGCAAATTGAGCAATCGGGAAGCCCCTTTCGACAGCGAAGAACGGAGTGAATGTCCAAAGCCTACAACACTCTCATATACGGTATGTATGCTGTACGCATAGAAACGACCACGACAACACGGATGTGCCCTCTCTTCTGAATAGATGCCGCAGTGTAATTCTGAGATCTGTTTCGCACCGTTAAATGAGAATTAGTATTGACTCACAGTCCTGTGCAGCTTGACCCGAATTTCAAAGGCGGATGTGCAGTGGGCGTGCGTAGATGCTGAATCTCAGGGTCACGCTCTATTACGCCGAGAACAGACCGCACCGCAAATACGTAAATGGGGGTGCAAAAAAAATGTTTTGCGTAGACACGATCACTCGTTAGAACAATTCGTCATCCAGAATACGACTATGTAAGAGTCTCTTCATGGCCATCCAGTACGTTCAGGAGAACAGCGAACAAAGGAAAGGGCATATTTCCTTACGGATAACTGTATTCGCATCGTCAACCTTCTGATTTTCTCGAAGTTTTTCGTCTCCACTTAATGCTGGAAGGGGAAATCGGGCCATCAGGCGATGTTTGGCTATGAAACATGTCGGCTCCTCTTATGTGAGTCATTCGCAGAGCCTTTAGCGTTGTTCGGAATGGCCATGGACACGTGCCCACACGTTTAGTCAATCGATTCGAGACTGATGTGTTTTGATAGAAATAAAACCCTTCCAGCCTGGAGGCTAAAGAGCCATTGGTGCTTATTATTTTTTTTTCTCAGCTTCCTGGCAACTGCTTCGCCATTTCTAACCATGTAGAAAAGCTTAGCTTGGAGGCTCGAAAAGTCATTAGTGCGCAAGTTCCCATTGAAGAAGTGAATTATCGCCTCATCGTGCTATCGATATTACGCCTTCTGACAGCCCTTCACTGACTCGGGTTTATTGGAATTCCGAAGCGTACCAAGTGCACTTATCTCGTTGGCGCGCGACACAAGCCATGCCTAGCCCTACTATTGCACTTTTCGCAGGAAGTCAGGGTCGAGACGGGTGGATTCTAAGCTGCCTTGCGGTTGCACAGATAGAGAACTTGTTTCTGCTACTTCTCATGCAAACATGCACTTCCTTGAATCGTGAGCAGTATAGGAAATCAGATACAAGTAGAAAGGATCTATTTCCGGAAAATGAGGCTCGACACAAATCACACAGATTTTACGGAACGCATGGAGGACCTTGACCGTATTCGGCAGGATTCATGGAACGGAACAATTTAACAGATGCAAATGTTCACCTCAGAATTTCATTTCCGGATTGCGCTGACATCGTGCATCAGTTTCGAATACGGTTGGGTCCAGATGAGAGAACTGGAAGTATTGCGGAGCTTATACAGTGCGAGATCGCAGAGCTGTCACTACTGGACAGAACTTATCTAAAAGCGTCGTTGGGCACAGAACAACCAGCTGCACGCGGGGTAACTTATTTGCGGCGCGGAGATTCGCAGCTCGCAACAACGCAATGGTAAGATTGAAACAGGTGATTCCGGAATCGAAGTCCTAGGCATTGTGCTACACCTGCTTTTTTTGAGCGGTTCACTTGAATGGCGAGAATGGATGTTGTCTACGATGCTTCACTGAGGAGCGATGAGAGTTGGAATGGGGCCTGAGAGAAAGGAAAGTGATCAAGCTGGTGGTGTAGTGCGGTTCAGATGTGTCAGACGATACCTCCCTCACACGGAGTGGGTGAAATCGTTCCCTGCAAGATTTGCAGACTTGCCGTTACCGCTGATTGAAGAGCGTCATACCGGGTTTTTTTTATGAAGAGCCATGAGCAACGGACAAACCGCCGCTCTAAAGAACAGAGGCGGTTTGGCGCAAGTGAAACGGGACTGGTCCAGCACAAAGAGAAATCTGAATTGGCAAAAGTTTGGAGAGTAGAGATGTGCAATAGCACGCGAGAACGCAGGGGAAGATATAGTTGTGGCGATCGATGAGCTTGAGATGGGCCTTCTCCCTACTGCATTTGCTTGCTCAAACGGGGTTGCGATATCGTAGAAGTGTTATAGATTTGCAGGCGGGCGATGCATCTCGCAATGCGCGAGGGGATACGGCGAAACGACGGATGTGGAAGCGAAGGCGGAATGTGAATTCTAAGACATGGTGTCAGAGCTTGGCATACTGTACCTGGAGCATAATGCCGTGGGAGGGGGGTGTCCACCCCTCAGACAAGGCGGAGATGCACAAAATTTCCGTGAGCCTTTACCCCTCTCGCTCGTAGTGCGGTGTGGTGAGTGAGGCACTGCACGTTGTTGTAAGGGTGCCGTGCAGTTTATCTTGTTGCAAGGATTGTTGTGTGAGGTACCAAGGGTACAGTACATACGGTGATCAAGTGCGGCGTTGTTGTTCGCGGAAGATGGGACGAAGATAGGGGCGGTGTACAGCGGAGACGGACTCGGACTCAGGGACACACCCTCACGCGTAGACGGACCGAATGGGGGGGGATACAGTGCGGTGGGCACAGTAGGTCTCTTGGGATAGGTCTCCATGGAATTGGAATGGCGGGATGGTATGCGATTGGCAATCATTGTACTCCTGGAAGAGGTCGTGTGGATTAGGGGATTAGGGGATTTTGGGATTGTACAGTCATCTGAAGTTTCTTGTAACTTGTACAGAACTGCAGAGTAAAGTTTACTTGTACTGGTAGAGACCAGTGTAGTGAGTCTGAGGCGGTACAGTATCAAGGGTACAGTACCGTATACTGTATGTAGTACAGGACAGAGTACACATGCATTGTACCGCTCCGATGAGCAAGTTGTGGGCCAGTGGGGGGCCACCGGTTGGGTGTAGAATCTTTGTGGGCGATGTTGCAATCCTATTGGAAGCAATCCTATTGGAAGCAAAGGGTGGATCGATTTGAAAAGCCGTTGAATGGCTGTTTGGTCGGTCCATATAGTGGTCAACCGGCGGCGGGAGGCGGAACGGCATGAAATGGGGCCCCACATGTTCACCAAAATACTTGTAAATTAAGTGCATGGGGGCAGGGAGAGTGCCTTGACCGTCGTTTGAGTTCAGGCCAGCAGAGCGTCCAACGTGGGAGATACTCGGCAGAAGTCCTCACGACCGAGGCTGTAGCCTCACGATTTTTTTTCCATTTCTTTTATGTAACTTTTCATGACTGCCCAGGTGGCGCCAGAGCCCTGCTCCAGGGCACGGCCCCGGCATCTCCAGTGTCTGCAGTGTAATTGGCCAGCGCGCTTCAAAACGGGTATCTGGCCATCCCCCACACTGTTCGTGTGAAACGCGTGCAGTACTTGTACAGTACTTGTAAAGTACTCTTGGTACCCTTGCATCAGTACCGTAGGACAATGCCTGTATGGTGGAAGCTTCGGTTCCAATTTGGCCAATACACCCCACTTCGGAGATGTGGCAGCATATAGCCTTGGTAGCTCCCCAAGCCTTCTCTCTTCTCTTTTTCCCTATTTCCCTTTTTCCTAGGCGCGGCAGACTCGAGAGAAACGTCAGGAAGTGTTGAAAATTCGAAACATTTACCTTGCACTCGCTGTCCTGACTGAGGCTGAGTTTAACACTCGGGTTTAACACTCGGGAGACTGCGGCCAGTCTCACTTCGCGCAAGAAGGTTGTCTCGATATGGTCACCAGACTCGCCTACCGAGCCGATTCTCGGCCCAAAAACACTGTAAGAAATCTGCTATAAAATTGGCTCGCTGGGTCCCCAAATTCGACGTAATTTTAAACACTGGGCCACCACTTCAGGTAAAAAGCCATACGCAGATTTATATTGTTAAGCTTTGTCGGCCAGCGCCTCATTTTTGTTTCGTACGGTATGTCTGACCGAGCGGGAACATAGGTCCACGTTGTTCGCAATGAGTTTATGTGCCAACCCTGGCCGCAAAACTCAAGCCTGCCCAACCGTAGAGTGCGCTCTGTTTTTCACCAAGGGCAGGTGCAAAGCGAGGGCGAAGTCGTTCTCATATTCATGAGCGTTGGCCTGCTCTTCACGTTTAGATTTTTTTCTTGAGCTTAGTCATTGACGTACACCTTTCGAGAACTCTCTCCATCGCCGAGACTACTGTCAGGCAACGCGTGAGCTTTCTTACCAGTCACACTTGACGCTGGTACCGCTTCGCGAACGCTGCCGTAGCGCAGTCCTACGAAAAGAGGGCACCACACCGTCACTCGACTACGTTATGTACAGTGCAGTACACTACGGCGGAGTGGCGATTTTCTCTGGTTCAACACCATCTTGTTGACGCCACATGAAAGCAGTGGAGTTTTCAAATGTTTAACACTCCTCTGCATGAGATTCTCTTTGCGAAACCGGATTTTCCTGTGGAGACGAGCCTGAAGACATCACTTTCCAGACCAATAAGAGAGGCACCGAAAAAAAAAGGGGAGACAATGCCTAACCCCTACAGAGTAACTAGTCAGGGATGTGAGGTTACAGCATACCAAAAAAACGCGTGGGATACCATGACGGGTGCCCTGCCTCCGCCGCGAAGGCGTCTAAGTCGCTCTGTAGGATGGGAGGCTCACAGTGCACCAGAGTCCACGGTGGGGCAATTGGATTGATGGAAATATGATTGGTCTTCGAGTTGCTCGTGAGATATTAAGTATAGAATCTATACTATAGATATTGCCCGTTGGGATATTGTACTGTACTAGTACCGCCCGGGGTGCAATGACAGGCGAGAGAAACCAAGATGCTATTCTTCGAATGGCGGTCTATTCGTCCTTGTCTGGTACATGTCACTTGAACAAATATATGTTTTATGTACTGTATATATCACAAAGTGATGTGGAATGAACCTGAGGACGGGGTGCGTTCTCTGAGACAGGTGGCGATACACGCGAGCCCCATATTTGTAGAGAAAAAAAAAAAAAAACACAGTTGTAGATACAGCAAGATGTCGTACAAAGTTTGCAAAATTAGTGTAGGTGCATCATGCATAGGGTAAATTTATATCGTCCAGTGCGCCACAGGAGGCATCATGCCGTACAGCCATACGTCCATTCCATCGGCGATGAAGAGGTGTCGCTCTGGTGGAACGGTCCAGTACGTAGAGCAGGGGAGCAGAGATCGGGCCATGACCGGCAGATCACTGTCGAGACCAACGAGACACTGGAGGTGTGAGAGCCGGGGTCGACGAAAATTGGGCTCGTTTTTCGGGCCGAATTTGGACCTGTGGGGACCCCTGACGCGGGTGGTGAAACCGTTGAGGTTGTCGGCCGCTGTTACGGGTGGTGCTGCCAGTTGCACTGCAATATTTGCAGGACGCTCGGGCCCCGGATCATTGGGACGGGGCAGGTGAGCCACAGCCTTGAGAGATTTTTTTTCTGTCCGGTGGTCCGAATTTCGGACCACCGGACAGAAAAGAATCTCTGACCTGCAGAGGTCATCATTTCGGACTCCGAAATGATGACCTCTGCAGGCACGGGGAGACCCGCGCGCCGAAATCTGCAACGCCTTGCTTTGATATTATTCTGCAATATTTTACACCCCCGTTCCACGCTCACCAGATTATCCACACCAACCCAGTCCACCCGCCGCTGCGTCCCGCCGCTTGATCATACACTCTACCGTACGTCTTCCTTGCTTTCCCTTTGCCATGCAACGCAGACACACTCCCTTGCCCTTCCACATTGCGCCCTCCATTGCTCGCTCTCCCCGATTGCTCGCAGGACCCCCCTCCCTTTCCCCCTCGCTACAGCTATGTCTTTCTTCACATCAGAATCATCACATCTACCACCCCCCCGCTTCTAGCCTCAGCCCTCCCCTGCCTCCCACACCTGTCGCCGACGTCTTTACTCCAGCGCCGTCGTCCCCGCAGCTCGCCCCCCCTCCCCCCCACCCACATCAAATTCCCTCCCTCCCTCCCCCGACCCCCTTTAACTCCACCTCCCGTCTCTACTAGGCAACTCACATTCTCCGACACCGCCCCTGTTCAGCTTCCCCTTCACTGAGCTTGTTGCATCGCGCCTGCTCCTCCATCGCTCCTTCCACGACTCCTGCTCTCCCCTCCACCCGGTAACCTTCAC
>NW_005179195.1:0-23338 GCF_000350225.1 Chondrus crispus
CCCCCCCCCCCCCCCCCCCATGGGTCCCCGCCCATTCCACCCCCGACCGGCAGCTGATGGCCCTCCCCAGAAGCGCCGTCGCAGCCAGCAACATCCACCCGCTTCCCCCGCCCGCCGCGACATGATGGACATCGACCCAACAACTACTGCCTCCACTATTCGTCTCCAAGACCTCCCCCAGGTCATCCTCAAGCAAGTCCTGTCGCACCTCTGCCTGCCCTTCCTCGCCTCGCCCACGCAGAAGGAGTCGCCCCTGCCCTTCCTCCGCGCCCACTCGCCCCTGCGCCTACTCGGCACCGTCTTCCGCGACGCCTTCGACACCTCCGTCACCTCGCTCAACCTCACCACGCTCCCCCCCGACGCCCACCCCCCCTTCATCCTGCACATGCTCCCGCGCTTCACCTCGCTCACCACCCTCGTCCTGTACCCCAACTCCCTCAACCCGACCTTCTTCCCCGCCTGGCGCCACTTCCTGACCTCCCGCCCCTCCCCTCCGATCACCTCTCTCACCTTTGTGGCCCTCCGCCTTTCCGACGCGTCTGCCCGCGACCCGTTCGCGGAGCTCTTCGCCGCCGAGCTCGCCGCCTCCGTGCAGACGCTCTCCACCCCGTGCATGCCGCTGCTGCTCGCCTTTGCGCGCCGCGCAGCCCCGCTCACATCGCTCGAGCTGCTCATGGACGGCCTGCACCCGGACATGTTCCCGGCCTTCCGCAGCCTGCACACGGCCAAGCTGCTGTACCGCGCCCGCATCCAGCCGCCCGCGGCACGCCGCCTCGTCAAAGCGTTGCAGCGCTGCCAGCCAGACCTCCGTGCCGTCGAGCTCAGGCTCAACTATCTACCCACGTCCGACCTCGCGTTTGTGCCGGACATACCCAGACTGCGCAAGCTGTCCCTATTCGATGGCGAGGTCGACGGCGATGGGAAGGGCCTGCTCGCGTTGGCCAGGTGCGCCTTCTTGGAGGACGTCCATCTTGAGTGGATCAAGGGCCTTACGGGACAGCATTTGGAGGCGTTGGCAGTCGCTATGGGGGCCCGCTTGAAGCATCTGAAGATTTGGAATTGCGACGATGTTAATGATACAGGGCTGGAGGCGGTGGCCACTAATTGCCCTGGCGTGGAGCTGGAGCTCAAGTTTGAGCGGGACCAATTCAGCCCGAGGACGTTGGTCAGGTTTGGAGAGCGGGTTAGCTGGGAGTCGTACGCGAGGTGAGAGTAGCGCAGACACGATACGCTGATACGGTCGTAAACGTCAGCACTGTGACACTATTGTACAGTAGTCGATAATACTGTACAAGTGTCGGAAGCAAAGCAATGCAACATCACGTGCGTTGAGCATGAGGCATTAGTCGTTGCAAATCAGATGGGGTAAGGCGGTAAGGCCGCGGCCAACAAGTCTTGCTAAAACGATGGGCCACGAAAGGAAGGCGGGTTTCCATAACTTAGTAGACGAGAACTCGGTGAAATACTGTGCCCTTGGGTACATGTACTGCACGTGCATACAGTACCAAGGGTACAACGGATACATGCAATGCTGGAGCGGGGGATACGTGCACAGGATGGTGAGAGAATCTATGAAGCACAAGTCGTTGGTAAAGAAGGCGCAAAGTGCAGGGCGGGCAACAATCGTTTGGCCATAAGGGTGTTTGGGTATGGCTCGAAGGTTATATGCCGATTGCGCCTCGTTGGCCATCAGAGGCACAGAAAAATTTATGTTCCATTCCAGCAGCGAAATTCGCCGCATTGTCAACCCGCCCTGACGTCGTGCAACCGCCCCCCTCACACCCCCCTCCTTTTTCCCCATTCGTCCCGATTTCTGTACTTATCCCGCTCCCCCTCCCTACTGATATTCTGCCTTTCTCGACCGTCCACCCTTCTCTCCCTCCCCAACTCCGCGGCGTTGCCCCGCCTTCACTTTCACACCCTTTTTTGCCTACCTTAACGCTTCACACGTTGCTTATCTTATCCAAACATGCCGCGGGGTTCCGTCGACCTTACCGAGGAGACCATCAAGGAATTTAGAGAAGCCTTTTCGCTTTTCGACAAGGACGGGTATGTATCCCTTTTACGCCTGCCCGCTACGCTTGCCCTTCCTCATGCGTGCTACTCATCCCACCTTCAACCGAGCAAATCCCTCTCCATCCGTGCGCTTCATTCTTGACCTCCGGTCGTAGATGGGCTATCGAAACCGCCATTTTGACAATTTGACTTTAGTCGCCCAAGGACTGTCTCCAAACCTGTATCTGACTTGTTGCCCTGCCGTATATTGCACATTTTCATTTGTTCAATCTCTTCTCATGTGCGCGTTCCTTGCTACTGGGGATGCCAAAATTCGCCACTGGTATTCTCAAACATCAATGCGTTCATCAATCCTCATTGCCCGTTCATGATTGATCACTTGCGATAAACATCTCATGACGATCACACCGACAGTGATGGAAGTATTTCTGTCGTGGAACTGGGCACAGTAATGCGCAACATGGGGCAAAACCCCACGGAGGGCGAACTTCAACAAATGATATCAGAAGTCGATGCCGACGGAAACGGCCTTATCGACTTTGCAGAGTTCGTAACCCTCATGGCTCGCAAGATGAACAACACGGATAAAGATGCCGAAATTCGAGAGGCTTTTAATGTTTTCGACAAGGATGGCTCGGGAAAAATTTCCGGTGATGAACTTCGGCAGATCATGAAGTCACTGGGCGAGGACTTGACAGAAGAGGAGGTAGGCTTGCACTTCGCGTCGCGCCATTTTGACCCTGCACCGTGCGCTGTCTGATTCTAATCCACTTCATTTTTCCCGTTTTGTGTCTTGTTCGTCGGTACGTAACCATTTCACAGATTCAACAAATGATCCGCGAAGCTGACACAAACGGCGACGGGGAAATCGGTACGTCACTCCATCTTTCGAAAATTGATAGACCCTGTTGATTCACATCACCACGAGAAAGAGGAACCCGGCTGACATAGGCTCTTTTTGCGACCATGATTTTTCACTGTGATTTTTTTCCCTAGACTATGAGGAGTTTGTTCGCATGCTCTCGTGATTCAGCTTTTGAGTGAGGCTCACGAGTTACCTTTCTCCCTATGAGCACGTCAACACTAAGGAGGGGATTTTAAAGAGGAAACTGCGCTTCTCTGCGATTTACTGAGAACTTTGGTTGTGGATGGGCACGATGCATTGTGATGTAAAGACTAGAAGTATGCTCTGATACATGGAACATCATTGCCCAGCCTTACGTTTTCTCTATTACCCCATATTGACAGACGATGGAATTGCAATCGCTTAAAAGTTTCCCAAGTCGACTCGATGTTCACTTGAGTATATCGTACTGATGATGAAAGCTGTCAGGCGTTGCAGGGCTAAGGAAGGAGGGAAGCGAATAATTGCTGTGTGATCTTGTCTTGGTGCGTGGTGGCGTGCGGCGTCGGGCTCTCTCAACTTCTATATCTTGTCTGCGTAAAGGATCTATTACTCTCTTCACGTCTTCCCGCGAATTCTGCAAAACCTTCAGCACGTTGCCAGTAGTAAGGGCACACAATATGTTCAGTACCCATCACACTAGAATGTCATGCATCCAAAAACTATCCTGTGTGCTGTTCCTTCGAGAGCACTGCCGTGTAGACATTGAGTACGACTAGTACACCAACCCGTTTTGGCAGACCGGCACAGCATATGTTTCTATATTGCAGGCCGAACTCGTCTGAAAACAATGTCCTTCCCAAACTATGTCCCGCTTAGGTCGGGTTAAGTATAGAAAGTAAATGCCTACTCGGTAACATCGACAGTAATCTGTCTTAACGTGGTTGCAGCAAACAATACCTATCCCAACGTATCAAGCGGGAAAAGCAGTTCATGCGTTGTCGCAGCCTAAGATGGAAACGAAGAGATATCTTAAAAACGGAGAATTCAGTGCTGGGAAGACCTGAATCTATTAGACACGCTTCGGCGCTGCTGGATCGTGTTCGGATCGGATACCACAAGCGGAAGATTCTAAGCTACGGTTCCAAAAGTTTGCATGGACAGATCATTCGTTACATTTTACTTTATTCTTTCCTAGTTAACAATAAATACTCTGTTCGGTGCTCCAGCTTTTCACCAGCCGCTCTCCCGCGCTGTACAATCCCATACACTGAGCACTGGATCTTAGTGAGCTTCGCGCTGACTCTTGCGAGATATCACGTGCGGGTTTCACTCCTTACCTGCCTCATCTCCGGAGGTCCTGCGAGGTCACATCTTACATCCCTGCCCCGGTCGATTGTTCTTCACGCTCCGAAACATGAACGAAGTACGGTCCCAAGAACACAACCATGAACACCAGCCCGGCGTGCAGTGCAACCGCTCCGGCGGGCGGCTCTGGCAACAGCCCAAACTGCACAATCGTGTAGTTCAGGAATGCGAACAAGTACACAAACCCGGCCGCCGCGTAGTACAGCTTCGGGACCTGCATCCTCATCATGGCCACCATGATGCCCATGATTGCAAACGACATCATCAGCACCCCCGTCACAATCGTCATTCCCGGCAGAAGGCCCACGTTGGGAGCCGACTCGAACGGAACTTCAAGCCTGCCTGACCCAACGTTCGTGGTGATCAAGATTCCAGTGATCAGAGTCCACAGACCAGCAAGCCCGAGGTTCGCGTTCCAGAAAACAGCGCGCATCCGGGCTCCCGACTTCTGTTTCAAAAAGTCCCGTCCAGTCGCAGCACACACAAGACGAGCCATGAACACAAACTGCCCACCCTGCAGGGCGAGGCAGAATTGGAACGACGTGAGCACGCCAAGCGCGATCAGGAAGCGGCTCTGCCCGAGGCTCAGCCCTACAAGACTCGGGGCATCCAAATTAGAAGCGTTGAATGACGGAATCACAAATACAAAGATCGCAAACACATAGTATCCCAAGACTGTCTGCACGACCATGGCGATCTTGGTGACTTTTGCGTTATGCGCTCGCAGGATGAACGCAGCAACCCCCAGGTACAGACCCAACAAACCGAACGCCACCTCAAACAGTCCGCCCAAGAACGGGAAAATGGCTGCTGGCCGTCCCACAGAAAGACCGCCAGAGGGGTTGGTGTTAATCAGACGAATGGCACCCTCATTGATGACGAGAACACTCCAGATGCTGAGCAGTGCAGCCGCTTCGAAAAAGCCACGATTAAAAGTAGACGGCGGCTTGGCGAGATCCTGGCTCTCGAAAGAACCCTTGCCGGACTCAATGTCCATAGGTGCTGAAGTAGAGTTCATTGGATGCGTGTGTGAAAGGAGAAGAAGAAGACCAGATGGCGCAAGTATGGATGGGAGATGTCGGGCCGATGGTTCGCTGGTTGAGGTGATGGGGACATGGCAAGGGGGGCGGGGGGCGGGGCCTTATATGTGAAGTCGGCAGTAGATCTAGGGCCGCCGGCACCTGTCAAGAAACAAAGTAAGACAGAATGATACAGTAGCAGGAAAGCGGCCGTGGTGATTTGGGAGAAACTAGGACGGCCGTGGATGGGATCCCCAGAAGATACAAGCGGGATACTGTACCGCATGAAGAAACGCCGTGAAGTGTGAGATCGAGTTTACATTGCTGCACACACAGAGAACGTCATGAGAAAAGTGAGAAGAAAACGGTGCAGCAGTCACTGGCAGAAGGTGGGGCAGCGTGTTTGAATGGCACAGTGAATAGTTGTCGTGCGGAGGAGGATTGATGTGGAGTGAGAGAAGGAATGCAGAAACAGGGTCAAGTCCAATGACGATTGTGACTCTGACTGCAGGCCAACGATGGGATGCAGTGATTGGTCGGGCAGAAGCGCCGTGGAGAAACGGCGGAACTACCTCTCCGTAGAAATGGGTTTTGAGGTTGTTTTTGAAGGGCCAGAAGAGATTTACTGGACCCGGACGTGCGCCGTGTTGGGAGAAATTCTGAGCGTCTCGTCTAATAAGGCAAGAAGCCCGCTCCCGGAGGGCTCCGGGAGCTGCGAGCCGAGCACACCGCTGCTGTTCCCGGGCGATGCCGACGTCATCCTTCCTAAACAGCCCCCTTTCCAACTGTTTCTGGCATCCAGCAGTGGTTCACACTTGGAAGAAATCGCTGCTTCTGTGTACGCAACACTGCTTTTAGAGCGGTATTCTTCCTCAGCGGAAAAGGTGCCGCAGTATCCGTCATTACAGTATTGTCCCTGCCTTTCCTACTGTGGTGGCTGCGTTATTATGCCTCTAGCCATGGTTCTTCGCTACCCCCACTTCCAAATTGTAAAGCAAACTATGCCAGCAAATAGTCTGCATTACACAAAAAGCACTGCAAATCCAGGTGCCACCAGTTCCTGGATTTCCCACTTCGCGCACCAGTGTGCTACGGCATACAGGATCAACTCCAAAATATCCCGGCGTCGCTACAATAGAGTAGAGTATTGTATCTGCTCAGGACACTATAGGATATCCGAGGTGCAGCGTCTTCTTCTGTATGCAGCACTGGACCTCAACGAAGGTTAAGGTGCGATCCAATAGAGCACAGTACCACAGTTGCTAAATTGAACAAGAGTGGTACGTGGTACTCTTCTTGAATTCAACTAGTGAGTTATGTACTTCTCTTCCACTGACTGTCATATTTCTGATTGCTGTCAACCGCACACAGTCGAATGATCATTTCTAGTTGACCAGACTCAATTGAAAATGCCGCAGGTGCAGAGCTATTTGTATCATGGTCCTATCGTCGAAGTATGTCTGGGGTGATGGAGCATGGGTGGGAGCAGTTGGGCCATTTAATAGTTTTTAAATCTTTCCATTTTGGCGCAAAAGAGTCAAATGTAGGATTGAAATGTTGAGGCATCCAGTCAGGTTTTCGTTCATCGGGTTTCCAACTATGGACAGTATCAGCCGACGATGCTTGACAAGTTGAAAGGATGACAAGCTGTATAAATGATGATAAAACTTTTGAAGTCTATGATGGTTTCGTTGCCATCATAGCTAAATGAACTGTCGACGGCCTTGGGACAGTCAAGTCAAGGCGAAGTTATTCAAACTCTCCAGATTGCTAAAGGACATCACTGATCTCAGGTCGCTATTGTTTACCATGTTTAGCCGCTGGCGGAGTTTTGAGAAAAACCTGTCTAAGATAAGGGCGATGGATGAAGAAGAAAGTCCTAGAGTGAGGCATTGTAGCGACGCCGGGATGTTTTGGAGTTGATCCTGTATGCCGTAGCACACTGGTGCGCGAAGTGGGAAATCCAGGAACTGGTGGCACCTGGATTTGCAGTGCTTTTTGTGTAATGCAGACTATTTGCTGGCATAGTTTGCTTTACAATTTGGAAGTGGGGGTAGCGAAGAACCATGGCTAGAGGCATAATAACGCAGCCACCACAGTAGGAAAGGCAGGGACAATACTGTAATGACGGATACTGCGGCACCTTTTCCGCTGAGGAAGAATACCGCTCTAAAAGCAGTGTTGCGTACACAGAAGCAGCGATTTCTTCCAAGTGTGAACCACTGCTGGATGCCAGAAACAGTTGGAAAGGGGGCTGTTTAGGAAGGATGACGTCGGCATCGCCCGGGAACAGCAGCGGTGTGCTCGGCTCGCAGCTCCCGGAGCCCTCCGGGAGCGGGCTTCTTGCCTTATTAGACGAGACGCTCAGAATTTCTCCCAACACGGCGCACGTCCGGGTCCAGTAAATCTCTTCTGGCCCTTCAAAAACAACCTCAAAACCCATTTCTACGGAGAGGTAGTTCCGCCGTTTCTCCACGGCGCTTCTGCCCGACCAATCACTGCATCCCATCGTTGGCCTGCAGTCAGAGTCACAATCGTCATTGGACTTGACCCTGTTTCTGCATTCCTTCTCTCACTCCACATCAATCCTCCTCCGCACGACAACTATTCACTGTGCCATTCAAACACGCTGCCCCACCTTCTGCCAGTGACTGCTGCACCGTTTTCTTCTCACTTTTCTCATGACGTTCTCTGTGTGTGCAGCAATGTAAACTCGATCTCACACTTCACGGCGTTTCTTCATGCGGTACAGTATCCCGCTTGTATCTTCTGGGGATCCCATCCACGGCCGTCCTAGTTTCTCCCAAATCACCACGGCCGCTTTCCTGCTACTGTATCATTCTGTCTTACTTTGTTTCTTGACAGGTGCCGGCGGCCCTAGATCTACTGCCGACTTCACATATAAGGCCCCGCCCCCCGCCCCCCTTGCCATGTCCCCATCACCTCAACCAGCGAACCATCGGCCCGACATCTCCCATCCATACTTGCGCCATCTGGTCTTCTTCTTCTCCTTTCACACACGCATCCAATGAACTCTACTTCAGCACCTATGGACATTGAGTCCGGCAAGGGTTCTTTCGAGAGCCAGGATCTCGCCAAGCCGCCGTCTACTTTTAATCGTGGCTTTTTCGAAGCGGCTGCACTGCTCAGCATCTGGAGTGTTCTCGTCATCAATGAGGGTGCCATTCGTCTGATTAACACCAACCCCTCTGGCGGTCTTTCTGTGGGACGGCCAGCAGCCATTTTCCCGTTCTTGGGCGGACTGTTTGAGGTGGCGTTCGGTTTGTTGGGTCTGTACCTGGGGGTTGCTGCGTTCATCCTGCGAGCGCATAACGCAAAAGTCACCAAGATCGCCATGGTCGTGCAGACAGTCTTGGGATACTATGTGTTTGCGATCTTTGTATTTGTGATTCCGTCATTCAACGCTTCTAATTTGGATGCCCCGAGTCTTGTAGGGCTGAGCCTCGGGCAGAGCCGCTTCCTGATCGCGCTTGGCGTGCTCACGTCGTTCCAATTCTGCCTCGCCCTGCAGGGTGGGCAGTTTGTGTTCATGGCTCGTCTTGTGTGTGCTGCGACTGGACGGGACTTTTTGAAACAGAAGTCGGGAGCCCGGATGCGCGCTGTTTTCTGGAACGCGAACCTCGGGCTTGCTGGTCTGTGGACTCTGATCACTGGAATCTTGATCACCACGAACGTTGGGTCAGGCAGGCTTGAAGTTCCGTTCGAGTCGGCTCCCAACGTGGGCCTTCTGCCGGGAATGACGATTGTGACGGGGGTGCTGATGATGTCGTTTGCAATCATGGGCATCATGGTGGCCATGATGAGGATGCAGGTCCCGAAGCTGTACTACGCGGCGGCCGGGTTTGTGTACTTGTTCGCATTCCTGAACTACACGATTGTGCAGTTTGGGCTGTTGCCAGAGCCGCCCGCCGGAGCGGTTGCACTGCACGCCGGGCTGGTGTTCATGGTTGTGTTCTTGGGACCGTACTTCGTTCATGTTTCGGAGCGTGAAGAACAATCGACCGGGGCAGGGATGTAAGATGTGACCTCGCAGGACCTCCGGAGATGAGGCAGGTAAGGAGTGAAACCCGCACGTAATATCTCGCAAGAGTCAGCGCGAAGCTCACTAAGATCCAGTGCCCAGTGTATGGGATTGTACAGCGCGGGAGAGCGGCTGGTGAAAAGCTGGAGCACCGAACAGAGTATTTATTGTTAACTAGGAAAGAATAAAGTAAAATGTAACGAATGGTTTGCTTATGTTTATTTTTCGTGAATACTGCGCAATGATGGCTTCTGCATTTAGAAGTCGAGGTCTGGTCAGAACAATGGACATTGAAGGAAAGTCTCGTGTTGAGCAATACGAGGAGCAAGCTGTCTCAGGACATCCTTCTTTGGGGCTTCGGAAAGTGGCGATATCACTACCCCACAACAGATCACTCTAAAGAAATGCTCATTTGGCCGAAGTCCTGCTTTGGAGAACTGCTATGTTGTAGAACGCGATACAGTGCGCAGAGCGGATGAAACAGAGTACGAGTACAATTATTTACAGTAAGGAGACGGTATCGACCTCCCCGTGAGAGCATATTACGCAGATAGCATAATTTCAAGGTAAGGCCTGAGGATTAAGAATCATGGTGGATTTACGAGCGACACTCATCGCCCTCATCAAGAATTATTTCAGCCAGAGGAAGAGAGTAGAACGCCTGTGGCGACAAGTAGTGGTTGTTGCACCTTGCGCACCAAGGAAGTGAGGCCAAAAAAAAACAACTATGCTAGAAAGCATACATCAGGTTAACTTCAGCAACGCTGTGTCCCCTCGATCCAGGTCGCTGGCTGCGAGTACTACTCACTGGCCAGTTAGTCACGTAAATACCTGTAGGTTTGTTCATGCACTTCAGGTGATCGCTGCGGTACACGCTTTCTTTCCGTGGCTATACCGGGAAATTCCATTCTTCTCCATCGCCTTTCTCTCGTAAAGATGCGGCTTCTTTCCGTGGAATTTCGCCGAGCCTTTTTTTATATCTTCTGTAGCCAGCAATTGTGTGATGGCATTTCCATGTCAAGTCAGTTGCCGATATTTTAATTCATGCCCTGATTTTTATTACACGACTTGGTTTCCAGGTCGTGCCAACCTCTCATGCCAATGCAAAGCGATCAAAGTAGCTGGGTGTTTGCTCTCCACATCAATACAATGAAGATGAGCAATGGCCTCGTATGAGGCCACTTTGGCGTATCCCCGTTTTTTCCCTTCGCTAGAAGCGTTCAAGACGAAATTTTAACGAAGTTTCCAACTGTGGCTACTTAAAAGTGTTATGTTGTTTGATTATCCAGCGCCTTTCTCAAGTTTTTTTATGAGGCAGGGCCAGATCTTCCGCTCGGAGGTAGGGCTATTTGGCTGTCTTGAGGTTCTTATTTGGTTATATTGAGGTTTCAGGCCAACATGCAGCGAAAATGGTCAAGAAACGGCATACATAGATACATTTTTATCATGCTCCTGATATATCGCTTTTCATCTACGTATTAGGGAAAAGGTTGGTGTCTCTCAGTCAGTCTCGCCACTGCCTCAGGGTACTGTAGAGGCAACTGTTGCCGTCCGCTCTGAGGAAGAAAATTGTGAAATGTAGATTCCGTACTGCCTGTTTGATATCGATAGGATGGGCTGTATAAGCAAAGCACTGCACCACAGATCTCGGACAGGTAAATGCTCCAAAACATATCGCTGTTCGTTTACAGTTATCTTTATTGCAGCAGCCATTTAACTCTCCAATTATTTCGACGACCATTTGCGTATGCATATCGGTTGTGTAGTACAAGCACATCATGCACTTTTGAATTGGTGACGAAGGATGCAACTTCGCACGTGTAAATCTTACACCGACACCGAGAAGCACTACTGTAGACTAGTCTGGGACAGGTCCCTGTGTATCATTAAGATACTTTTGCCGAACCGGAACCGTAGTAGACCTGCACCTGGTGGCCGACCGAACACGGAGCCCTCACAGAGCGATGGGCTTCTCTTTCATAGATTGGCATGATCGCTCTTTCAAAATTCACTCAGCTAAGTTTAGGGCAGACGTTATTGGAGCCTCTCTGCATCTGATGGACCAGAAACAAAATTCCTCAAGTGGAAATATCTCCTATGTCAAAGGAGGTCCAACACAAACCAACTTTTTTGCGAAGGAATGAGGACAATTTGCTTCAAGATAATGCACGGATTTCGCAACTTGGACAGTCGCTTTCCATCTAGAAGACGATTGAGTTGATACCGCGCACCGAGTATGAACATATTATTGCACTAGTAGCTGCCATCCAGAGAGTAACGCTCGTCCTCGGAATAGTGCTCATTGTCGGAAAACAGCTCGTAGTCACCTTCATGTTTGCCTTGTGGTGATTCTTTGGGGTGGCTCGCATTGGTTACCTGGTCATCGATATCATCCAGGTTGGACCCTGCGCCGTTATTTTGATCTCTGCTCCCCCCGGCAGTTACGTAACTAAAGCCATTCTCCTGAGAGTAGGAGTGCTTATTCTCACTGGCGCTGTTGGGGTTATCTTTGCCATTCTGGATCTTTTCAGACTTTTCCTCTTGCTCGCGAATCCCGGTTCGTGCCTCGTACAAGCGTCGCACCGTGTGCCGCCCGTCGTTGTGGAATTGATCCACTAGATACAACTCATCCTCCTCCTTAATCGACGTGATGTCGCCGTCCGGGGCAGAATTGTTGAAAGGGAAGTCATTGTTGCCCATAGACTCCCCAATTTCCACACAGGCGCTATCACCCGGCACATCATAACCAGCACAATACCGCTCGCCATAACCGGAGTGTTCAAAAAAACCGTCCTCTGAAGATGCACTCGGAGGAGATTTGACCTTCTCCTGGTGAAAGTTCTCGTCATCAGACGAGTAGATTACGTCTTCCGACAAATTGCCCTGATCTGCAAACTCTCCAAAGTGTGAAAAATGGTCGTCCTCAAGAAAGTCGGGCTCGCCACACTCGCCATCCTGGGTACCTCCACCGGTGCTTATTGTATCACTGCTGTCATTGGCATCCATCCAGTCACTGGGCGGGCTATGCTTGGACGAGCTAGGGTAGCCATAGTCATAACTGGATAGGTCGTGTCGTTGGATTCTAGACAAGGACGAGCTACCGTTGCGGTCCATACGGTGGAACTCGAGCGAAGTGGTAGGTCCGTGTTCTCTCGATGAGCTCGCTCGATTGGAGCGATACAAGTTGTCATGTGATGGGGCTGGACTCCGTTTTTCTCTTTCATGGCCGTTGCGAAGCGTTTCGTGTTGCGCATACGGAGATTCTTGTTGATTGCAAGCGATCTTGTGATTAGCATAAGCGTCTTCACTTCTTTGGTAAGAGGCGACTCTCCTACAACGAAATGGACTTTTCGGATGACATGTACGCGACTGGCCACAGCAAGCGTAGCGACTGAGGCCGGGCGCAATGTTTGTATCCAACAGCTGGCGTCCTTGGCGATCAAAAGCGTCCCACTTTCCCTTGGGATCAATCCCCCCTTTCGTTTGTTCCCCTCCACTGGCATCTTGTAAGCTCAAGATCGCTGCTTGATCCGTCAAAAGGTTGATATCATCATCAGCGTCCCCGGTGCCCTCTTCTACCACTTCTGGGTCCTTCTCCCTCCGAAACAAGAGCGCTACCCTCTTCGCAGCAGCATCCTCTCCAACTCCAAGGGCCTTTCTGACCAAAGCGACGACGTCCTGGGCGTCACCTGGGCGATAACATCCCCCCTTCTTGACTTCCGATCCCCTTACGCGATTTATTCCGTGCTTGTAGATGAGCTGCACGGTGACCAACCTCTCCAAGCTCTTCTCCTGGTCCTCGTCGACTGGACTGACATGTCTGACGCAAAGCGGGGGATACCTGCGCGTCCACTCGCCCGCGCATCCCGCAGCGTGAAGGGCGTAACGGAGATTAACGTCGGTAGTGACGCCGACGTACTTGCGGCCGGCGTGAAGGTCTAAGATGTAGAGGTTGCGCTTCGGCATCGTCGAGGGGGGAGGGGGGAGGGCGGTGATGGCGTGGATGCAGATGCTCTGTGGAGGCGGGTGGTTATGATCTGGGCGGAAGGTCATGAGAGGGTATTTACAGTTAGCACTGCTGGCGGAGGGGGATTGGTCAGGGGGGTTGCGCAGGAGGGGGCGAAAAGGAATCTCACAGATTTTGCGACGAACGTACAAGCAACAATGTGCCAAGATCATTTATCTGAGTGTTTATTTGGAGAGCGATCCGGTTCATCCGCTTTCATGCCGTTCTAAGAGGTGCGCACATCTTCACTCTCGTCGGAGTCTTCAATCAATATTTAATACTTAATATTTAACCGCATCTCTTGCTAACAACACATCCAAAGACAGCAGCATCTTCGTCAATATTTAACCGCACCTCTTGCTAACGACACATCTAAAGACAGCAGCACCTTGAACGATAATAAAAAGGGGAAAGGGAAAATGTAAGGAGACTCCTCGGCTTGCACTTGTCATGATATTTTCAAAAACGGCACAGGCTTTGAAGATACCTGTAGTGTAGGATTTTCTGTACTGCTTCCTCTGTATGCTTTATTCAATGACTATTGTTGCCAATGCTATCTCATATCGACGGATATCTTCATAGCATCCTCGTGTATGCGCCGATACCTGCACTTTTTATTACTGTACCCTAAGGGTGCAGTACCATGGGTACAGTACCAAGGGTACTGTACCCTTCTGTTACACACAACACACTAGATCGTCCGGCTGAGGTGAGTATCTCTAAAAAATTTACCATTTTGAGTAAATCTATCTCCAAGCAGCCGACCGGATGGAGACAGATTTACTCATTTGCGCAAATAGAGATGCGAGTAGAATTGCGCCACTTGGAAAAATTACCAAAAACCCACGCCAATTCTATTGACTTGGCGCGAGCAATGTTCTCTGTGCACAGGGAACACCCCCAACACTCCCATCCCAAGCTGAATTTACCCGCTACTGCCACCCTCCTGCATTCTTCCTGACGCCTTCCCTTCTTCCTTTCCTCCTCCTCTCCTCCCCGCCCTTCCTCCAGGGCATGATGGTGTCATGTGGGGCTTGAGGGGATGGGAACCGGAGACGTCCCCCACAGTATATCCGTACAGCACCACCACTACCACCCCTCGTACTGGATGACCGTCACGGCTGCCGAAAGATCCAATCACTGCACAACACGTTTGAATTTGCCCTCTAACCTGTAGTGTTGCGCCTAGAATCGTTATCTCCAAACGCTAAAATTCTCATATTACAGAGTTTACGCAAATGGTAAAATCTGAAGGAATTCACAAAGAAAACTGTAAACAAATTACAGAATTCTGTTTGTGAAATAATTTACTGAAATGCACATGAATCGACTTACGCAAAGGCGAAATAGGGTATTATTACTGTACACCTTCGTACTGCAGTCGTCACCCTCGTACTGTGCCGAGCAGTACCATGAGCACGCAGAAAGACTTCGCTCCGGGAGCACTTCGGCGATCTGCCCTACAACAGAGAGTGGTACTAGGTGCTCTATCCATTCGGCGATTCCGACGCTCGCCGTCCCTCTTTACCTCCAACGTTTCTTTATCCCTCCTTGCCCGTCGTTATGTCCATGGAAGAGACAATTGGCATGGCCAATTGGAGCGCAAAAATAGGATTTCCAACACCGACGTCGGCTTCAACTTCAACGTGCTTACCGATCTGGACTGCCTGCTCTACTTCAGGTTTAAAAAGCAGGATCTAGTACGTGTTGTGGCTGTAATGGGCGCTACAAGTGTGACGCACTTCTTGCTACATGCATCGTGCTTCGCCGCCTCGCTACACCGACGCGATGGATGTATCTGGAGCTATTCTTCGGCAAACACGGTTCGCAGCTCTCTGAAATTTTTTGGGAGGCGCTCGAGAACCTTCGTCAGAGCCATGGTGGCCTTCTCGAAGACCCAATAGATTCAGCGTTCATACAGGCAAGGCTTGAGCGTTACAGTGCTGTGGTTCACGCCAGGAGTGGAGGTCTGGAGAACTGCGTCGGGTTTATCGATGGAACTGTGCTAGGTATTGCGAGGCCGTCTGGGGCAATGCAACAACGCGTAGTTTATAATGTCCATAAACGGAAGCATGCCCTCAAGTAGCAGGCATTCAATACTCCAGACGGGCTAATCCAGCATCTCCATGGACGTATGGAAGGACGGCGCCATGATTGGACACTCTATGTAAGAAGCGGGCTTGAAATGGACCTTCCCCTGCTATTCGATGTTGATGGAAAGAAATACTGTATTTACGGTGACTCTGGCTACGCGCGACGCTGGTTCCTAGAGGTGCCGTTCCAGGGAAGTAATATCACGCCAGCACAAAGAGCGTTTAATAAGTCGATGTCTACAGTACGCATCACTGTCGAGTTGGTGTTTAAAGAGGTTAAGATGCACTTTGTTACGGTAGATTTTAAGCGTAAGTTAAAGCTTTTGGAGGCACCGATCAGCCTCTTGTACTCATCGGCTGTGCTACTGTCCAACTACCGCAACTGCATCTACCCTAATCAAATTTCCAAGTACTTCCGCTGCGCTCCGCCCTCACTTGAGGAGTATGTTCATCACAGAGCGTTGGAATCTGCTCTGTGTCCGAATTAAACCTTACTTGTGCTTTGCAAACATCTCTAGCATGGCCTTAAAATTTTCCAACTCAAGTTCCTGCCTAGAGTCGCGCTCTCGCGCCCTCTCCTCCCTGTCCTTCTCTTCCTTCATGATTTCCACAGCACGTTCCTTCTCACGCTCTTCCCTATCCTTCTCATCCCTCTGCACCTCGAAAGCCAGCTTCTCCTTCTCCAGTTCCACTCGCGCCAGCTCGGTCTCCTTCAGATGTTGCCCAAACAGATCCATCTCGCTCACCTGAATTCGTCCTAAACTAACGCGGCGCTTCTTTCGTACGCCCCCTGTAGCACAATTCCGTACCACAACCCCCCGGCGAGATGATAACCGCGCGGGAGGGCGGGTGCTACTGTAGCGAGCAGGCGTACACGAGCCCGCCGCCGTGCACAGTAGTACCCCAAGGGTCCGACGTGGGACAGCCGGTAACAGCGGGCGTGGCCACGGGTAACACGTGGCACAACCGTTAGCAGGGATCGTGGCCACGGGCACACGTGTAAAATCCGTACGGTGGCTAACTAGTAATTAGTAGTTAATGGCGCAAATTAGCCAATTTAGCACAGTAGCTGGTATACAGTAAGTAACAGCTACTGTAGCGGGACAGGTGTTCTGGCGTCCCACTTAGGGGTTAAGACCGGGGGCACCTGCCCCGTTCCAGTAAACGGGAGGCAGACTCGCCTCCCTTCCCTTTACGGCTAATTGCTATCCCGTTCCGGTTTCCCTTTTAGTCTCAGGCTTCTAACCCGTGACCGGCCGTCCGGATCTAACACCACCGACCGGCTGCGCGTCACCGGCCGCGTGAGCCTTCCCTCTTTTCGAGTCCTTCCGTACAGTTTGCGTTCGCGCGTGGGTTACCCAGTGGCGCGCGCTCCCTTACCTCTAACCCCCCTCGTTTCCGAGTGGTCGGGACGAAGGTAGTTATACCACACCCCCTTCTTGTCTCCCATCTCCAAATTCCCCGTCCGCCTCTTCAACACTCGATACGCGCCGTGTTGCGCGCTCCGTTAGGTCATTCCCGATGCGCTCCTTGTCCATATCGCGCTGACGATCTGCATTGCGCACAGCCGCCTTCTCCGCAACGTAGTCGTCTTTTGCTTCACGCATGGTCATCAATAGGTCCGCCGGCTCCCCCATCTCTTCCCCGCCAACCCCTGATAAACGCGCATTTGCAGTGTCGTTTGAATCGTACTGCTCCTGTAACCGTTTATAACGGTCTTGCACGGTCTTCCAGGTCACCGTCTCCTGGAAAAGGGGGTTGTCACTAACGCAAGTGGCCGCCATCTCAAATTGCTTACGAGTTTCACCATAGCTTGGAGTGTGCGCGTGGACCGCTGCTACCTCTCTGGCGATTACAAGGTCTTGTGCGGCGGTGAAGCGGGAGTGGCGGCCAATTCTAGCAGCTGCGGCATTGGGGAGATCTGGTACTACCTCTGGCATTTTTGTGGTGTGGTTCGGACGGTGTTCCTCGAGCTGATGATCATTCCTCACTTCACCTCACTTCAGTTCTGCTCCAAAATTTCCCGCGTACCGTGTACTTGTATTACACTTGTATTCCTCCCAAGTTCTTCATGTGTTTTCACTAACTACTCACCATTCGTTAAATGTTGTCACATTTCATTTCAGAATTTCTGCAACTAACACTGTAGTGTAATTCCAGTTGCAGAATTTTACCGTAAAAGTTGCGGAATTCTGTTTGCGTACACTCCCTATTTAACCTCGAAATGTAACTAAACCAGTAGGGGTGCTCTAAGGGTGCAGTACCATGGGTACAGTACCAAGGGTAGTGTAACCATCGGTTACACACAACACACTAGATCGTCCGGCTGAGTGCGATTTTATAACAGTCACACCTGCACTTCGGCACAGATTTCACACAACGGTACAGTACAGGACGCCCATTAGGGTGACCCCACCGCGCCTTGCCCAAAATCGCAAAAGCAGACAGTTGTCCTCCGGTAATTAGATCTACTATCTTTTAATCAAGCCGCGTTTTGGGGGAGGTGATGATTCAGAGATGAACCCCACCGCGCTTGTAACACGATACATCTATCATATTCAGGGTCACCCAATTAGGCTACAAGGATGTCGTAGAAATACATTTGGCGCAAAGAAGCAAGCTACTGCACGCGTCTGTTCCACAATTGGCGGCAACTTTTGCTCGTCACTTCCCCGCTCTCCGTATATGTAGGCTCCTGTTTGGGAATTATCAACTCGGCAATTACACCACGCTTTCAATTCCTATTATGGACTCTGGAAGCGATTCCGATGATGCCATCGCGGCATATTTCATGCTTTCTCTATCTGCTGCTGCTGTCGCTGGCGCTCTGGTCGCTCGGCAGCACAGAGAGCGTCTGCGATCCGGAGGGAAGTTCGGAGGATCAAGAATGGGAAAGGCTATGAACAGAGATCACCGCCCTCGCTTTGAAAGGCAAACAAATGAAGACTGGTTTTTATCTCGGGATAGTGCAGGAAGCTTGTCTCTCTTCGCGACAGAAGAGTTTCGTGGCACGCATCACGTTTCCATGGACATATACGAGCGCATTCGCGCGGTGCTGCCAGAGGTTGATCCGTGGTTTCCACAGAAGGCTGACGCGGTGGGAAAGCAGGGAACGTCTACGGATTAGAAGCTCATCAGAGCCCTGCGCATGCTAGCAAGCGGCAACAGCAAGAAAAGAAAAATACCGCTTATGAGGTTGGCGGAATCAACTCTTCTGGAAAACTTAAAACTGTTTTCTGCCGCGATTGTGAAGGGTTTGGAAAAGAGTATCTGCGCCTTCCAACTACGGATGAAATTATAAAAATAGAAGCAGAGTATGCTGCGATGGGGTTTCCAGGCGCTATAGGTTGCGTCGATTGTGCAAGCTGGACTTGGGACGCATGTCCTGTTGCTTGGCTGGGACGACACAAGGGCAAGGAACGCAAAACCCTCAATCGTATAGAGGTGGTGTGCGACGATTATCTTCGTATTTGGCACGTGAATTTTGGAGCACTCGGGGCGAAGAGCGACATTCAGATAATGAACGCCTCCCCATTTTTTAACAATTTAAGATCCGGAAAGTGGCCGCCGACACGCCCTGAAACAGACGTTGGCGGATTTAAATTGAAATGGTACTACTTCTTCGCTGATAGTATTTGTCCTAGGTTCCGATTTTTCGTGTCCACGATTCCACGGCCATGATCAAAGAAAGAGAAGATGTTCGCCAAGCAGCAAGAGGGAGCTCGCAAAGCTGTCGAAAGGGTTTTTGGAGTTTCATTCAAGCGGTGGAAAATACTGTACCGACCAAGTCGGCTGTGGCGAAAAAGTGATATGAACAATATAGTCTTAGCATGTGTCGCGATCCATAATATGGTAGTGGAGGAACGCCGAGAGAAATACAAGGGTACGGAAAAGGCCCGCCTGCCCGAGGACGAGACTCGCCTGCCTACGGAAGTCCACCTGAATTGGAGGCCGACAGACCGCGCCGAGGCACAGGCTTACTGGCGCGAGTTTGTAGATGGCTGTGAAGACGTAGACCAACACTTGCAGCTGAAGAAGGCATTGGCGAATCACATCTGGAAGGCGAGATGGGAAGTCTGCCATGAGAGCGATGGGGGCGATTTTACACGCGAAGAAGACTATTTCGGACGCAACGACTCTACTGCAGGCGATGATGAGAATGGTAGTGATGGTGAGATTTTCTCGCTATCACCATCACGACCATTTTAATCATCTTGTGTTCCACTCGTGCATGCCCCTTTCTCATTCGTAGTTTTACTGAAAATTCCAGGTCTCTATTCCCTACTCCGGTGATATGGCTGATGAGATAGCAGTTCACACTAGAAAAGAGTTAATCAATTTGCAGTACAACGGCACAAAACGACCGCGGTACCCCCTCACCGCAAACCCCGCTTTGCAGCCCGACTCACCCTCCCTCCAACGCACAACACAAATGCTGTCTCCACCTCCACACTCCACCGCTTACATTCCCCGACAGCTGCCACACCATCTACCCCTACCGCATCGCAAAACCGCTTCCCCGAAAAAAGCTCCCAACAGACATATTTAGAAAGCGCGGTCGGTCCAACCGCCCGCCTCCCAACCAAGAAGAGCCCAACCAGCCGTCTTCCTCGAACCCCACCCCCTCCACGGCCGTCCCTCCCAACCCTCCCCCGAGCTCAGCCGCTTCGAGACGGGCAACACTGAGACGGGTTCCACCAACACGGGCGTCCTGCGCGTCCGGCCGCTCTCCGGATCCTCATCCACGCTGCTTTTCCAGTCCGTCCCGGGTCTCATGACGCCGGCCGACTTGTGCATTTTTGCCCGCCCCTCCGACGACGCTACTCTCCACTTCCGCCCCCTGTGCCTCTCGATGGAGCGCATGCTACGACTTCATCATGCACCTGCTCTCCCCCGACGACGCCGTCAACTTCTCCCGCGTCTTCCAGGGGAAGCTCTTCTTGCGCGACCGGGGGCAGGAGGCCTGCGCCATCAGGGAGGTGACATCCATCGAATTTGACACGGGGGAGAGTTTCCAAACCGTGCCATGTTTCCAGAAACCACTGCGGAAGCACGTCCGGCGTGCACCGTGTGTTTGGATACGCTGGATGAGTGCGCAGCGGCCCTCATCACGACGTTTTGCACTCACACAATGCCCGCAGCCTGTCTGGCCAAGTGGGACTTCAACCGCTCCCCGGTCTGTCGACATACGCACGAGTTCTCGCCCGAGGCGTCGACATGCATGAATTGTAACCATAGGAGGATTTGTGGATGTTTGTCGTGTGCGAGTATGTGGGGTGCGGCGTATATACGAAAAAGCACGCGCACCACGATAGAGCGCAATGGCGCCAAGGCTATAGAGTGGTACGAGTTGGCTATCGAGGAGCACGACAGCGTCAATGCGATAGCGAACCTCGGTGATATGCTCGCCAGAGGTGCAAAAAGAGTCGAGCGTAACGCAGTGCGAGCTATGGAGCTGTACGAGCGCGCTATCGAGGATCATTGCAACGTCTATGCGATGAACAGCCTCGGTCTTTTGCTCGAAAAAGGTGCCAAAGGAGTAGAGGGATGGGTGGAGCGGAAGGGTGCCCGACTGCGATACCGGCAGTTGCACTGTGCATATTTAGTGCGACCGAAGTGAAAAGGATGGAGGATGGAATTGGGTTGGAAGAGGAGCAACAGAGGTCAAGGGAGGCGGGAGAAGTGGAGATCAAGCAAAGATAGAACTATGTGACTCTCTTGTTAGGTGGGGAAGAAGCACGAGACGAGGCGGGCAGGATCAAGCCGGTTGAGTTGACAATAACGGCGATGTGAGCCCCACAACAGACTAAGCTTGATGCTCGGCTCCAATACACAAGCGAGCATGTGTATAAAGTGATTGTATGGTTATGTGGTGGGGCAAATAGTGTACAGGGGGTGTTCAAGTGGGAGTGGTGGCGAGATGCGGCGATGGGAGGCATGCACCACCATTCGCATTTGACACTCGCGACTGGACACGTCTTTCTCCCTCGGGAACAAGCTTCTGTCTCAGCGTGGGAGCGCGTGAGATGGAGACGTGGGTGAGTCGCGAGTCGCGGCTGCCGTGCGTCCCTCAAATCGTGACGGGATCGTGATGTCTCCATGCTGTACTCAATCATGCTCGACAACGTCATCCTCAGAAATTTCATTATCAAACAGTCCAACAAGCTTCTTTCTAGCTGGAGCGGTAGGGGCTAACGTAACATCAATAAATTCTTCCTCGTCATTCAACTCTTTTGGCGCAGATGGACCAAGGCTTGCGAAGAGGCGATCGAACAATTCTGCTTGTTGAGCAGCAGGTAAACTTCCTTGAACAGACGGTAAAGTTTTCATCGTGTCCAACTCAAGCTGCTTTTCCTTTAAAGCAAGCTCGCGGCTTGCCGGGGATGTCTTTCGCTCCTGCACTTCAGCGTATACGTCCGAGAATCTCGTACTCGACGCCGCAACGGCCTGTAGACTACTTACTGCACAATCCTCGACCTCAACCGCTTTCTTCTTTCCTGATAGAGCATCGCGCCGGGCTTTCTTGGCCGACCTGGTTCCCTCTGGCCTGGCCCTCCGAACTCGCGTATTCTTTGACGAGCTCGGGGTTGCACACGGAGTGTCAGCAGCACTGGAAGGAGCTCTTCCACCAACCTCTGTGATTCCATCAGCCTCGTTGTGAGGCTGAGGGCGTAATCCACATTCCTCCTCATCGGCAGTCCCGTGCTCCTCATAAAGGCCCCCAGCATCAAGAATCAAGCTGTCTACTGCTCTGAGATGGTGGTAGGAATTCTTGTAAGGGAATGAATCCCCGATTCTGTAGTTCGGCGTTTGTATTATTGCGTAAATCTGTGAGGTAGCCATGGCAGTGGTACTGCGACGCTTGACTTGGTCGTTGTACATACAAGTTGCGACTCGTAGTAGGTCCTCTTTCGCGGGACCGCCAGTCAGATCCATATTCTCAAGTATTTCATTATCGTAGCAAACAGGACGCGAGCAGCTTTAACTTTCTCCCATTGCTTTTGAGCAGTTTGCGCGGAGCGGCCAGTCCAGCGCCGGGTGTCCATAGGGCAACTTGTTCTCTCAGCTGTACATGCGTGCGTTGGCTTGGCGCGCACAAATTCTGCATGGATGCGGCTTCCATACGCTGCTGCAGTCATGGATGATCCTCTTGCGGCGTTCTCAGACACTGCGCTCTCAGCAACGCACTGGGCAAGATTCTCCTCGTCTGACCACCCCAGACCCTTACCCTTTTTCCTCACTCTTACTGCCGAGTCATCAGTCCTAGTAACCACCTCATCCATTTCCTGCACTTCTCAGAAGACGAGAAGGAGAGAGAAGATTAGAAATGTCCACGAGCGAAGACTGCACAACGCTCCCTTTTGCGTCCCACACTATTGATGAGACTTCAGTCAAACCAGCCACCAAAGCCATTTGGAAGAGCTTTGGTAGAACTGTAAGCACACGAAATTCAGATGTTTTCTGTATGGTTACTATAGAACGTAGCTCGCCCAAACGGCGCTTTGGACAAAAATCTCGACCAAATAATTTTAGTTTGGAAAAGAATCCTGCCCAAATTCTAAACTTTAGGACAAATGCTGGTGCGGTGGGGTTCAAAATCTCTTCCATCGGTCCAAACTTTAGTAGTTGGAATTTTAGGACTGAAATTTTGTTGGCGGTGGGGTCACCGTTAGTGCCGGTTACTTATGCCACCCTCCCACTAAAACTAAGGTTATGCTAATGCCGGCCAGACGCACGAACACGAAAAGTGCCACGTGTCACACGGGTCCGGGTATTATGCTGCTTTTTGCTGTTATGCTGTGTTTAAGACGGTTCAGGGTGTGACGAACTCAACTACAACGCCATCAAGTGATGAAGATGGGAGCGCAGAGGACGCTAGAGAGAGAAGGACTGCACCCTCTGTCGTTGAGATCGCGGAACTGTTTGGAGAGCTGGAAGTTTTGGCGACTG
>NW_005179195.1:23382-84305 GCF_000350225.1 Chondrus crispus
CGTACGCTCTATCGTATCTGAGGCCGGCAAAGCGCGCGTTTCTCACTGCAAAACACCTCAGAGAACCAACGCGGAGCAGGCAGACGTTAATTACCGAGTGCATGAAAATAGGTGTGACCACGTCATCTACTAATGCTATATCCCAATAGTGCCTATCTTTGGGGTCTCGCACGGGGCGGCACTAATGGGTATGGTCCCCTGTACTGCAGTTACAAATATTACAGTGATATCCTCGTTACGCACAACCGGATCGACAGGCTCATCGTCCACACTGTGGTCCACAGTGTGGACGACTGTAAGTGGCCCAATGGCAACTGTGGACTCCACACTTTCCATTAGGCCACTTACGGTACCAAGGAGACTTGCTCATGTGCCACAGTATACATTATCTGTACTGTAATATCCCTACTATCTGAAATGCGCACTAAAGTGCTCATTTGTAAAAATGGTAATTTTCTCCTTCTGACCCAAATGAGCACTTTAGTGCGCATCTGGGACCTTTAAAGGAGTTGATTTAAACTAAGACTGAGGCTCTTCAATACTTCAAATCAGCTGACAGTCTTCCCAACCACTTTGTGCATGTCATAAGCTTTCCAACGCAACTTCAAAATCTGAAAACAGATAATCTCATGCCGATCCATTGTAAGTGGGAACATCGCCGACACCTTTGCCCTCACCATGGCGACGAACATCAATGACGCGATCCCTATTGGGGATAGTACCATGAGGAACAATGGTGCATCCTCCTCCAACGCAACTGGTGTCAGCCCCATCCAAACACCTACTGATGGTAGTTCTACTCGGGAAAGAGGTAGCGGGCGGGGTCGCCGCCGTGGTCGAGGGAGCACCCGAAGCAGAGGACGTTCAAGGGGTCGTGGAAGGGGCGGGCTTAGCAGACGGGGTATCGGTGGGAATACTTCCAGCAACAGCTCTCTGGATCCGTCTCTCGGATGGCGCGTACATACCCCTTCTCATGGAATCGTACTTGAATCTGATTTCTCTAACCAGGTTATCGCAGAAAAGGCACGTCTATTATGTAACTCTGCCATGGGTCAACTCAAAGTTGAGCGTCTAGCTCGGCTGCTCCCCGAAACAAGAGCAGGTCATTTAGTGTTGCTGCTGGAGAATCTGCTTCAACAATGTCGTTCGTGGATGAACGAAAGGATAGCTCTTCACGCGTTGGATGTTCCGCCAATCAATATTGCTAACCTTTACCAGTATGTGTCCGTGCTTCTGCTTTCTCACCTGACGGGGCTAAGCTTCGAGAAGACGGTTAGGATTCTATCTGATTTGGGCTGCAAAACACCTTCCCTGGAGAGACTTCGATACATAAGCAATAAAATTCTTGCTTATTCAGCAACAAGCAGACGGGGCGTGCAAGGATTGTCATGGAGCGCTCAGAGGGATAGGACGCAGTACTTGGATACTTTTGAGAGATCTGCGTTTCGAATGACATGCAAGATTTTCTTAACTCCGGTTCACACGTTTGCCACTCTAAATGATGACCTTTACGGCACACGCGCAGAGGATAACCAAGTCAAAACTATCAGTATGGGGAAAGCAGATCGTGAGGGTCAAAGTGCTAATGCCGTCGCAGATGCGTTGTTTCGACTCACGCTAATGGTAAGATTTCGTCGTAGAGGAGAGCAGCAGGCTACAAACGTTCAACGACTAATAGACAACTTGGTCGAGGGTCGCGGTGAGCATAGTCTGCACGGTCTTATCCTGACGGCTGAACGCAGATATGGGAACATGACTCTGATCCGAAATCTTCTCCGCCACGACATCGTATCTATACTAATAATGCCACAGCATCTTTTAAGGTGCCATCCTTTTGTCGGACGTTCGTTTCTAAACATTGCTAGGTATGACGAGGAAGAAGGTGCATTTGACGAGCACAGATGTGATGGCGATAATGATGATGCTGACAGCTCTGGTGGGGCAGGGTCCGACGGGATCACAAATACAGGAGAAGGTGCTGCAGCGTCCACGGATGGGCAAGGATCTGACATCCTCAATAGACAAGGCATTGATCACAATATTGAAGCCCGAACTTTGTCCATTACCCCAAGCTCCGCTGATCGTCGACGAACCTTTATAATTGATGACGCTACAGATTCTGGCCCGGCATGCTTTTTTGCTGTCAAGTATGTCCGGCCTTTGGGGGAACAAAGAGTCGGTATTGCTACTGGAAGATCGCAAGTGACTGCAATTGCCGTGCGAGAAAATGGAACTAAGCATTACAGTAACGTTCTACGTTTTATGTACACGATCCCCTCAGCTATGTCACAGAGTATTCAGACCTGGATCGCAGTGCCGAAGACTGCTCCTATTTCACAGATGTTGTTTTCGAAGAAAGACAATGCTGGTAAAATTGTACCACCGGCTCCGTTTTCGTTGCGTCCCAAAGACGTCGTTGAGCGAGACATCCTAAGCAATTATGTCGTTCTAACCATCGGACAGCGTTGTGCTGATGGGTTTGTGATGCGACAGTTTCGAGTGACTGGTACGAGTGCCGGAAACATTTTAATGTCGGATAACGATGTTCGCTACAGCATTGGTCTACCAAGTGCCTGTAGTATAATCACCCCCAACGACGAGGGGGGGTGAATATACTACAGTTCGGAAAGACCCCGATCGGCGGGAAGACATAAGCACGGCCCACCCACGATACCGAGCACGGGCTCGAGGTAGCGGTGGTAGAGCTAGATCGGGGAGGACGTGCGCACGCGCGAGCGGTTCGACGCCTCGACGCCCCGGAGCGGTACTGGGTGACGATCCAGTACCGACGGGCGGAGGCGGAGCCGGCTCGTGGGCGTGCTGCGCGCGTCCTCAACCCGCGCGCGGTGCGACTCCTAGGTAAAACGGACGGAAGTACCTAAAATTCAGCGGGCGGACCAAGGTGGAGGATCCTTGACAAGTCCCTGGTACCGAACACCCGCCCCGACGAGGGAGAGGGGGAGTTGCCTTCTACCACTCGATGGTTAGGGCTACCGTCCTCTGACGCTCCGCAGCTCCCTCTCCGCGAACCGCGGTTTCCCTGGCGACGCCGAGGCCGCTCAGGGGTTGCCGTGGAAGAGTTGGCCTCCTGCGCGTGGCTCGGGTCCGACCTTGCTCGCGTGTTCAAGATTTATGAAGCTGGTGGTGCGGAGGAGGCGTCCTCGTCTCTACACCCTCTTATGGCCGAAGGTTGGGGCTCCGGGTACCAGCTACCCGACGAGCTGCCCGGAGACCGCTCCTTCGCGTACAGTATTGCAGAGGTGACCTTCCTCGACCGGATGGGATCACTCCTATCCGGCTCGGGCCAGGTCTATCCCCGGCGGTTCGTGCTATCGGAGGTGGCGGGATTATACGTTTCTCCTCGCCCTTATGTGTTCACCAAGTCCCGAGTAGCGCTACAGAAATCCTCATGCTCGCTGATGCGGCTACATTCCGTCGGTCTGGCGCACCTCGATTGGTCCGCGTATAGAGGGGAGGGGGAGACGGACGGTCGCGTTATTCCGTCGGCCGCGTTCGCATCGGGCGTGTCGACTGCGGACTTCCCTGCCCTTCCTGCAGCCGTGCGAGAAAGTTTTCCTTCACTGGGGGTCCATCCCCTCCTGCCCCCAACTTTGAAGCACTTCGGTCTCGCCTGTGCCGATCCGCAGCACCCCGGCCGCTCCCTGCTGGCGTACAACTATGAACGGGAGTGGGCGTGGTCCGTGTGCTGCGCCTTCATGGCCGAGGTGCATATGAACAAACGAGTGTTCCTTCAGCCAGCCCCCACTGTAGCGTTTGTGGGACGTGTCGCGCCGAGTATGCCCAATCTCACCTTGCATCCGTCAGAACACGAATCCACTCATGTTGCCTGGACGTTCGGACAGGTTCTCGGCCTCATGACCCGCACGGGGGAGGTTAGCTCGCAAAATCACCGTTCGTGGATGGATTATACCACAGGGGCCAGATGTCCCTTCCTTGCGCACGATGTCGTCTCGGACTCCTTCGTAGCGCGCCCCGTCACAATTACCCGGCGGTCGGCCACACGACGAATCCGGGCGAAGTCGGTTCGGAAAGCCGCCGCGATAGGCGGAAGCGCTACCGCGATCTCGATGCCGTTGGGGCGCGCCCTCACTGCTCGTCGACGCCGGCCGATGATCAATGTCTTGGGGTGAGCGTCGGTGTCGCGCAGGAGGTCCTCCCCGTTCCGCCTCTCGGCGAGGTGAGGCAGGACCCTGGACGCTTGCGCGCCGTATGTGCCCTCGCACTCCCCCCGGCGGAGATGGCTTCCATCCCGGAACTACGGCGAGCCCTGGGGCCCGCCCTGCATCGTTCCTGGACCGTGGGCGGTGTGGTCCGCACGTCGGGGGCTTGGTTCCTGGCGCGTAGCGGCGAGGCGCGGGGTCTGCAGAACGACCTCGGAGCACGGGTGGCGGAGCTACAGCAGCTGCACCACGAACTGTCCGCAATGCGAACGGCGTACGAGCGCGCGTCGCGTGATCGAGAGCGCTACCGGCGCGAGCGCGACAGCTTGCGTGCTACTCAGCCGGCGCCCCTGCCGGCTAGTCGCGCTCTTCCGCACATCTCGGGCACGGCCGCCATCCGCGGCCCCTATGTAGACTACGAGGCCGATAATCACCTACCGCGGGGTTACGATCCTCGTGGCGATGCGACGCGTGCCGACGGACATGACGTCCTCGCGATGCCCACCGTGGGGGAGGTGACAACCGAGACCCCTCCGTACCCCGGCTACTGTCCTTCTAGGTACTACGACCCGGGTTCTCGGGTGCCCTCGAACGAGGCGAGCCATTGAGCATGCGTTTGCCCATGCTGGCTGCGACTGCTAGCGGTACTATAGATTCCCCCAAGTAAAGGGCTTTTAGGGCCCTCCCTGTTGTAGCCGTCGTTGGCCAAGTCCGTACGGGCGCGGGCAAGCAGCACGCCTCGGTCGAGCGGCAGCACAGGAGCGACGAATTCTGGCAGCACTCCCTCAGTTTTGCCATCGTGCAGGAGCTCGGCGGCGGCCGGCGGAGAGCGGGTTGGAGGTGGTGCGCACCCCGAAGGCGCGTGTTCTCCGGACGTCAGCTTGGGCCAATGCCGCTGATCTCTATCCGCGAAGTCATTTCATCGCTTGTGAATGGGGATGAGTCTTCCGGTCGTTTGCCATCCGTTAGTCTTGCGTGCGCGTGCACGACTGTTCCTCCTCCTTAGCGACCCTCGCCTTCGAAGACGAGGGCGTCGCGCGCGGGATTCGTCTTCCCGTCGGTGCGGGTCGGACTTGCGGCACGCGCCGGGCCCCGTGCACGTGCGTCCCGCACCACGCGTCCGCCCGAGGCAATTTCCACCACTCAATGTTTTTGATTTCAGGGTATGGAGGCGGTGTCGACGCTGTCGCTCCTTGGCGGGCGACCGCGTACGGTATCGCCGGGGGAGCCGCGCGTCCAGGGCGCCGCTTCCGTATTCGCCGCCAGAGTTTGTGTCTCCCTTGGGGTGCGGTACGGTCCGTCGGACGGGTCGGGCCGAGGGTACGTTTGGTCATCCCGCGTGGTATTGCGTGTCTCGCCTGCCAACGCGCATAAATTTGCTCACGGGAGTTGTCCATTTTCGCGACTACTTTTTCGTTAATTTTCTCTTGCCCGTGGTGGCAGATTGACACCGAGCGCTGCACAGTAGGACTTATTTCTCACTATTTTTCCATGTTGATCGCGGCGGCGCCCCAAGCACTGTACAGCATTATACCACCCCTGGGGTGACCGTTATCATCCCAATCATTTTCCGAGGCCATGCGGTGCCTCTCTTGGCATATTATCCTGGCAGTGGAGTGGCAGTTGTTCGTCCACCCCCTCCTCCGTCCTCACTAGGCCCGTACCAAAGTATGCGTACGCTATTCTTCACACCTCGCGCCTTGCTTTGTGCAATCCGTTCGCTCCCACGCTCACCTGGCGCGACTTGAGCATAATGCCGCATTCTAGGCGGCCATCCCTGGGACGTTTCGCGTCCCCTAAGACGCGAATTCTCGCACCCAACTCCGTCAGCGCTCGCTACCGATCGGCTGACGGAGGCCAAACTGCTTCCGGTACCGGCTGCCTTGTGCAGGTGATCGTCTCGTTCGTCGGACGCGGTTGCCGGACTTAACGGAATGCCCGGCGACCCAGTTCGGGGGGAAGCGCCCGAGCTTTCTGCTCCCACAAAGGGGCATTCGCCTTATCCGTTCGAGTACACGTCGACCCTCGTATAGTTGGTCAATACGAGGGCCACAATTCCTTGAGGTAGTCCGTACTGCCTCATCCTTACGCCTCACGTCATGCGTCCTTGGGTTTCGGAAGTCAAATACGGCTTGACTTCTGTGCGGTCCTCACGTCAACCGTAACGAAGCGGTTGAGGGCCCCCCTCTCAAGCGTGAACGTCCGCGTTCACGTCAGACGTGAGGTTCCTGCCGGTGCGTCTCCGGAGGCGTTGGGCATAACGAGACACCAACTCCTCCGGAACGTGAGTCCGGGCGGTGCATGTGGGCGTGTCGTAATCCGCCCGCTTGATGAGAAACTCGATTGTTCCGTCCTCCATGGCTCGATGCCGGAGTAATCGTTCCACGGCATACTGCGTGCCCTCGGTGACCTTGTCGGCAAGGTCACTTGGGGTTGTCGTACTCGCCCGTGGCGCGCCCGTCGGTGGTGGCGCGTACACGCAGCGGTCTGCGGAGACGCGCTCGGTGACACCATCACGATCGATCGTGATGGTTCGCCGGTCGTTGGCGAGTACCCTGTATGGCCCAACGGCGGGCAACGCGAGTTTGTTAGACGTCTTTGCCCCATCGGTGGGGTTCAGGTAGACGTAATTACCTGGCTTGATACGTGCGTTGAGCCGTCTGACGCGCTTATCGAGGTCGCGCTTGTACCGAGCCTGCGTCCGGCGCAGGCTCCCGTACGCCTTCTGGATGGTGTTGTCCAACGTCTTGAGGAACTCAGCGCGCGCGTTGCCCCTATCGGATGGGGGCGCGTCACCGTCGGCTCTAAGTAGAGAGAACTCCGGCGGGGGTCGGCTGAGGACGAGCTCAAAGGGCGTGGTACTCGTCGTACGATGTACGTGGGAGTTGTACGCGTACGTGAGCGGCCCCACGTACACGTCCCAGTCGCCCTGATGTTCGCCGACGTAATTGCGTAACATCGAAGCGATCGTGCGATTGTATCGCTCTACCTGCCCGTTCGTCTGGGGGTGGTACGCCGAAGTGTACAAGTTCGTCACTCCCAGGACACGGCACGTGCTGTGGATGAACTTCACGTTAAACTGCGGTCCGTTATCCGACAGTAGCGAGCGTGGGACGCCGTATTTAAATACCCACGCGTCGCAGAACGCGACGGCGACCGTGTACGCGGTTACGGTCCGCAGTGCCACAACTTGAGTCAACTTGGTGAAACGGTCCGTAATTACGAGAAGGAACCGTTTCTCTGCCTTCGTCTTGGGTAGTGGTCCCAAGATGTCGATGGCGAGGCTCTCAAGCGGCGGTGTTGCCGGAAACAACTTCAAACGGTTGAGGTGTTTCCGCAACTTAACACGGTTCATCGCGCATGTTCGGCACCCTCGCACCGTAGCTGCGACATCTGCAGCGAGATGGGGCCAGTAGTACTCGCGACGGAGCGCGAAGTACATACGGTTCTGGCCCGGGTGCCCCGCGATGGTTGGTGTGTGGCAGAGCTGGAGAAGCCGCGCCCGTAGCGTCCGTGGCACCACGACCTGCACGATGTCAGGGACGGAGGGGTGTCTCCGTTTGAGCACCCCGTGGTGGTCCTCGAAGAAGGCGGAGTCCCGGGACTCTGACTGTCGCGCCAGTACCGTCTGGCAGAAGTCATCCACGCGTTGCTCTTCGGCTATCTCCCCTAACGTAAGAGGGGCCGGAAGGTCGTCCTGCGGAGGGGCGACCGTGGAGGCGGGTGCGCCAACTTCGGGTTGTTCGGCGCGCTCGATGTCGACAGCGTCAAACTCGTCGTTCTCCTCCCAGAACGAGGTGGGTCCTTCAAGAGCGGGGGCCTCGTCGTCGCCCCTCGGCTCGTCGCGCGTACGGACGCGCGAACCTCTTCGCGATCCGGCTTGGTTCCTTGTTGTCACGAAGACATGGATGGCCTTGTGATCGCAGCTCGCGGTACAGACGTGGTCCGCCAGCTCGTCCGACATGTCACGGACGGTCGTACCCGCATCGAAGGTGGGAATGTCGTCATCCACCTCGACGACTGGGCGAGGGTCGTCGGTGACCCTTGGCGACACGAGGCGTGACAGGGCATCGGGCACCTGGTGCACGCGCCCGGGGCGGTACTGGATGGTGAAGTCGTATTCCGCTAACCGCAGTCGCCACGAGGTAAGCCTTCCGGAGCTCTCCGTGAGGGACATAAGCCTTCGGAGGGCATCATGGTCCGTCCGGATGGTGAACTAGGTACCTTCGACGTACGGCCGTGGTGTGCGGACGGCCCACACCACGGCAAAGCATTCGCGCTCCGTAGCGCTGTAGTTGCGCCTACTATCGGACAGTGAGTACGACCAATACCCGACGGGTCGCCAATCGTTCGCCTCTTCGTGTTCCTGGAGCAACGTACAGCCCAGTTGATAGGCACTAGCATCCGTGTCGATCATGTACGGCCGACCGTACCGCGGCAATGCTAGGATCGGCGGGGAAATCATCCGTTCTTTCAACGCTTCGAATGCTTGAAGTTGCGGCTCCGTCGGGGTTTCAAAGTCGGGGTCCGCGTCTTTGCGCGTCATTTCCGTTAATGGACGCGCCATTTTCGCGAACCCCTTCACGAAGCGGCGGTAGACGTTACACGCCCGAGGAACGACCGCACCTGCGTCAGGGTCCTCGGGAACGTGAACGTTTTGAAAGCGTCCGCTGCCGCTTCGGCGACGCTCAGCTTACCTGGGGAAATGACGTGCCCCAGGTAGTGCACCTTCGGTTGGAAGAAGCTACACTTCTTGAGCTTGAGGGAGATTCCGGCGCTCCTCAACAAGCTCAAGACAATGTCGAGATGCTTGGCGTGTTCCCAGTGCGTACGGGAGAACACAATGACATCATCCAGGTAGACGAGGCATATCTGCCATCGGACGCCAGATAGGATGATGTCAAGGGCACGTTGGAAGGTGGCCGGTGCCCCCTTTAGCCCGAACGGCATACGCAAATGGCGAAACGTTCCCATATGCGTAGTGAACTTGGTCTTGTCCCGGTCTTCCGGAGCGACGGGGATCTGCCAATAACCGGAATTGCAGTCCAACGTTGTGAAGACGGCTCCATCTCCGAGCGAATCGATGCAGTCGTCCATCCGGGGCAGCGGATACGAATCCGCTGCCGTCTTCTCGTTGAGACGCCGGTAGTCCACGCAGAACCGAAGAGAGCCGTCTTTCTTCGGTACGAGCACCACGGGAGACACCCACTCGGTGCTCGCGGGTTCGATTACCCCTGCGTTCAACATTTTGTTGACTTTCTTGGCGACCATCTCACGCATGGCCGGCCCCTTTCGGTAGGGCATTGAACGTATCGGCTTCGTACCCGGTTCGAGGGGAATGCGGTGTTCGGTCGCTCGGATCGTTCCGAGCGCCCCGCTCCACAGACTCGAGTGCTTACGGAGCATCTCGAGCACGTGGCCCCAGAACTTGTCATCATCGATGTATGACAAGTCGATTTCTTTTTCCCAATCCTCCGGCGGATTTTCGGGATCCTTTTCAGAGGCGGGTGCAGTGCCCCCTTCCGGCGGCGGGCACTTCGCCGGTCGGCCGTCCGTACCGGCTCCTCTCTTCTCGACGGTTCCCCCCTGGGCGGAGCCTGGTCGACCAGCTCCTGCCGTTCCGACTTGATCTGTCAAGTCGGTGAGGTGTAGCGCGTGCGCGATCCCCTCAGCGACGCGACGTTCGGGCGTCAAGATCGCGAGGGGGTTGCGCTTCGCGTATCCCACGACGGTGTGCTTCGGAAGCCGCCTTTCCAGTCGCGAAAAGCTCGCGACGATGACTTCGAAGGTCTGGTTCGGCAGGATCTCGACGACGCCGTTCGTCAGCCTCACTCCATGTCGGTGTTGGAGTGACGGCTTCGGCTCTATAAACACGAGGCCCCCCCCGTCGTGGTAACGCGCACACGGGCCTGCGACCTCGCGGGGATGGTAACCCAGCGGGCGATTCGGATCGCCTGCGGGGCTTCGTCGCGTGCGTCAGCCTGGTTTGTCTGACGTCCGTGCCGCCTGGTTGGGGGAGTCGGCTCCCCCTTCCCGTCGACGATGGCAACGGAGCCACCTTGGCGGAGCTCCAACCGTTGAGCTTCGATGTCGATACTTCGTACGTGTGTATCGATGAAGGCCGTACCAAGGAGGACCGGCACAACGAGCTGGTCCGCCACGACGAACGGAATTCAGAACGTCGTGTTCCTCAACCGCACGGCCAGACGTACGACGGCCGAGAGCTTTAGCGGGTTGCTATTCGCGCCTGCCAATCGGGGCAGTGGCGCGTCGCGGATGACGTACCGCGACCAATCGGGAGGAAGGTCGGCCTTCCTCACCAGATTGTACCCCGAGCACGTATCAACGGCGATCGTGCGGGGCTTGAAGGCATTTCCCTCCGTGGCTATCGAACCGAGGACGTTGTAAATCTTCGCCGTTATAAGGCAAATGACGCCGTCGACCACCTTCGGCGGGCCCGGCTCGGCGAGATCGTTCCGCCTGGGCCGCCGGCGGCGGTTCCGACTTCTCTTCCGCGTCCTCCGGCCTTGGTCGCGGGGCGCCCTTCGGTCGGCCGCGTCCCTGCGACAAGTCGCGTTCGTACGCGGCTTGAACTCTTCTGGCGGCCCCGGGTCCCCCTGGGTCGGGCCGCCGGCGCGTTCGATGCGCTTCTTGTTAGGCACTTGGCTCACGGTTGGCACAGTGCCTTCCTTCATCGGCGGCGGGCTCACGGTTGCCTCAACGTCTTCGTCCTTTCGCACCGAGCTTACGGGTGTCTCGGTGCGCTTGTGCGGGGTTGAGGGGAATAATATCGGTAAACATTCCCCTCCCCCGCCGGGGACAAATAGGGGCGGGTCTAGGTTGGTGTGACAAGACGGTTCACGCAACTGCGCGAACGTAACCGTCTTTACGGGGTTTTCGAACTACCCGAGCTGTCAGTGCTATTCGCTTGGCTATCGTTAGCTAGCGCGTCGACGGGCCCCTGGCCGCGCGGATGGGGACGGTTTCCACACCCCGACTGGGCATCTTCTACGAAGTAATCGGATACTTCGTGGCCTTGGATTGCAACGTCCGGCCGTTGCAATATTCGAGGGGCGGAGAGAACGGGCTCTCCTCCGCCTCCTTCCGTGGGCTGGGGGTGCGTCTCCCCAGCCCAATCCTGGAGGTACATGATGGCGTTCTGTACCCCTTGGGGCAACGGGGGTCGGCCCCGGTCGCCTCACCCATCTCGACGGGGATATCGCGTATCCATCCGACGAGGGTCACGTCGGTCCCTTTGATCGGTCCCCGGGTATCGGTACCCGCCTTCACGAGGGGCAAAACGGACGCCCCCGCCCGATCGGCTCGGGTCACCTCGACGCGAGCCTCGGTCTGCCCGCGTAGACTGCTGGATGAGATTGCGCATTCCGGGGCGCGTCTCCATCTGATAGCGGTAGTTCCTGTACGCCGTGAACTGACGTTGTTAAGGCGACAGGAACAGGCACGCGTACATGGCGTGGCCGTACGTCCGGCACAGCCAACAAATGTACGCGCTGCCATCGGTCGACGCGAAAGTCGCCGCGTGGCGTACCTCCTCATCGGTGAGTCAAGGCACGTTGGGCAGCCCGCGGTCTCCTTCTCGACGGGAGATATCCAGCTCGGCCATGTTGTGGTTCGGACCACCCGTGGCCCTTGGCGTGTACGCGAACGCCGTTGCGAAGCTTCTAGTCGAACTGGTGGAAGCTGGCATAGGGGTTCGGCCTCCCGCCCGGTCGAAGCCTTGTGTAATGAGGACAGGGTCGGCCTGCCACTCATCTTCTCCAATGTGGAGGGTGGTCGCCGGCGAACTTGTTCCGTGCGACCTTGGAGTTCGGGCTCCCTTCGCTGCCGGCTTCGGGTCCGGCAGCGGCAACCCGCGACGGGCGCGGTAGGTTGTACCCTCGGCCGTCGCGATACGGCGAATCGTTGAGAGTTCGGTCTTCTGTTGTCCCAGCAACCTTTGCATCGTCTCTGCCACTGCGGCCCGGGTCGCAGTGGACAACCGGCGCACGAAGTAGTGCGCGAAGGCTTGTTCTGAGAACACGGCCGTGCATCGGAACGCGGCGGATTCCAGCCGGTCTGCGGACGTGTTCTCGGTTTCGTGAGGAAGCTGTCGCGCCGACGCGACAGCATCAAACGCTTCCCCTAACACGTCGTCGGTTAGGTAGCGTTTGATAAATTGGTTGACGAGACCAGGCCAGCTCGTGTCGTCATGGAGCTGTCCGGCGCGGAGGCCGCGCATGGTGTAACTCGTATACAACCGCTCCGCGTCCCGCTCGAGGAAGTGAGCGAAGACACGGATTGCCACACCTTCGGTCAGGTGCTGGGCATTGAAGGTTATCCGGATATCCTTCAGGAACGGGAGCAACTGAATCGCATCAGTACCGTCGAAGCTCTTCATCGTGGGACGGAGCCCACGGCAGCATTGGACGTACTTCGTGATCCGTCCCGCGTCACCCGAGGTAACGAGCCTCGAGGTGTTGTCCAACCGATACATGCAGAAGTTTGCGAGGGCGCTGAACTCCTGTATCATGGTGTGAACGGGCTCGAGCCCGGGTTCGGCGGGGCCCAACGTTCCGAACGGCGTGATGGGCAACGTTCGGACGTCGACGGGGCCGGGATGCGCGGTAAGATCCGCTGGTTGGTAGCCGCCCCAGCGAGGATCGAAGGGGAGAATCTGTTCCCCTGATCCGCGGGCGACTCCTCCACAGCCATGGTCGGGTTCGTTCGGTACCCGTCGGGACTGTCGCATGCTTCCGGATGCATACGGCAGGGCTTGAGTCTCGGACGCGAAGTTGGCGTCCGCCGTCGGCTTGATGTCCTCCGCCCTCCGACTGGTGACGGCTCCAGTCGGGGGTCACTCCTGCGCTTCGGATGCGCCCGGAGGAACAGTGGCACCGGGCCCACTCGAGGGGGCTCCGGGCGGCCTCTCGGCCGAGGTCTGTTCCATCTCACGGGCACGGCGGCGCGTTGAGTTGAGCTCCGCCGCCATGTGCGCGAACGCTCCCATCGGTTCGGCTAATGGGAAGGGTTGCGGGTCGCGTCGGACCCCGGAGTTTGCACTCGCGGGTCGACCCGCAACGTCCACGGCGGGGGAATCGATGCGCGCCTCTTCGACCAGTACTAAACGGGACTGTAGCTGGTCGACGGGGGCGCGCAGGTTCTCCAAGGACTGAGTTACGCGCTCAAACCTTCCTTCGCTGAGGAAGCGCAACTCATCCATACAGCGGGCGTAGACGCTGTCGGAGACGTCGATACGGAGGGATGTTCGGACATCTTCGATATACTCCGCGATGCGATCGTACATCGCGGGAGCGCGTCCTTCGGAGAAGTCGGGCGACGGTTCGCGGTCTCGAGGACCGGCGTCGCCGTCGCCGACTCGGACGCGGAGCGCGGCCTCTCGCACATCGGCGGGCTCCGAGCGAATCGAGGTGGGATATTCGCCACTCATCTCGACGCGTACGGACACGGAGGTAAACGACAGTCTTCTCGGTTCGATCTTGAGAGTCTTCTAGGTCGGGAGACCACTGTAGTATAATCACCCCCAACGACGAGGGGGGTGGGTACTGACAGTTCGGAAAGACCCCGATCGGCGGGAAGACAGAAGCACGGCCCACCCACGATACCGAGCACGGGCTCGAGGTAGCAGTGGTAGAGCGGGAGCGGGTCGAGGACGCGCGCAGCACGCCCACGAGCCGGCTCCGCCTCCGCCCGTCGGTACTGGATCGTCACCCAGTACCGCTCCGGGGCGTCGAGGCGTCGAACCGCTCGCGCGTGCGCACGTCCTCCCCGATCCCACTCTACCACCGCTACCTCGAGCCCGTGCTCGGTATCGTGGGTGGGCCGTGCTTCTGTCTTCCCGCCGATCGGGGTCTTTCCGAACTGTCAGTACTCACCCCCCTCGTCGTTGGGGGTGATTATACTACAGTGCCGAGAATGAATCAGAAGCCACACCACTGGATACACTTAAATCCTTTGTTGCAACTTGGTTTAGTTCTACAAGAGCTACTGAACCCATGATGAGGGGTACAGCTAACGAAGGGGCGGTTTTTGCTGCACTATCTTCGAAGCCTTTCGTAAATGCCTTTTATGAGTGCGGCATGCTGGGAAAATCTGACGCCCGGTGGCTTGTTTGTTCGCCGGATGGTGTGGCTTTAATCGACGCTACACAGCTTCAGTTTCAATGTGCGGAACATCCTACTTCGTCCTCCCAGCTGGCTTCTGTGGAAATCAAAACCTCTGTAGCCCGTTCAAGTTTAGATCGAGCACTGGGCAGGGCTACCGTTGACGTCATTTGTTGCTCTGTTGGGGACAACGCTTTTATTGAATACATCCCAAAAGAGCATGTCGGCCAGATTCTACAACAGATGATTGTACTTTCAGTTAATTACGTTCTTTATGTTTCGGCTGCTGAAGTTGGAATTCTGTTCATTGCTGTGGTTTACTGTGACCAGTGCATACTTGACGTGTGTGTTGAAGCATTAAATTGACGGGCAAGATGTACTGTATCTTGGGCCCATGAAGAAGATTCTACTTTGCCAACGTTCGTTGACCGAGATTCTCGTCACTCTATTGAGAAAAGATTGCCTTTCTGGCGAATCATTAACAACTACGTCAATAAGCGAGGTCCGTTCCCACCTATCAAGATTTTTAAACACGGTTTGCAAAGCCTTTATTCGAAGAGGAAGGCTGGTGTAGACAGCAGCGCTCAAACCCGAGCTGTTTTACGATCCTCCACATCTTCCTTTGCGTGGGAAAAAAATTAGTTACCCAAACCATCAAGACCGTAGCCGTTAACTCATTTGTTGCTTGGCGTATGTCAAAGAAGGAGCAAATGTTGCGGACTAAGGAGGAATTCGGTGACCTGGAACATTTTCGGAATAGTTTAAACAAGGTGCAGTCCTTTGCGGACTTCGTGTTCGATGTTTCCAGGGGGCTACTGATTTATGCAGATACACTGTCTATGGACAATACTGCCCAGAGGTCGAAACACCTGCAGTTACAGACGGAGAAGCTGCTCGTTTACAGGCAATTGCAAAACGTCGACGGGGCCAGCGCTTGAAGTTTTTCAACACAGCTGATGGGACTAAACTAAGACTTGAAGTCAAGCCCCACCAGCAACGCCAAACGCGCGGAGTGGTTAAATACTGCTGTTTGTGCGGGAGTACTTCGACATCATTACGCAGAAGAACGAGTTTTAAATGCTTAACCTGTGATGTTCCATTATGCGGAAGAACACACGCGGGACAGCGCAAGAGCTGCTGGGGTATTTGGCATGAAGCCGTGCGTCTATCTGTACGTGACACTCTAACTGAAGCAGCTGAATCTGATGACACGACCCCGCCGCAACAGGACTCGAACAGAGGCGTTGATGTTGCGTCAGCTCGTGGAAGAGTACGCCCACGAAGAAATCTGACGAATGAAAATGATAGACCCCGTTCGAGGCAGCAGACGGGCGGCAATGGAATCGTTCAGAACCAAAGGGAATTGGAGACGTTACTAGCCACTCGGGACGATAGCAGTCCTCATTCGCGGCAGCAGACTTCTCATTTCCTGGATTCAGATCCTGCAGTCAGAAAATCCACCAGGATTGCATCCCGCTCGACCTAAGAATGAATCTGAGCACATCTGGAACTCCATTTGGAGCTTCCAAATGAACACTAAAGTGCGCATTTCGCTTTTTTGGGGGTCAAAAACCCTTGCCCTAGACCCCTCCATTTGAACCGCAGTTGTGCGGTCAATTTTGGACTGTCGGCCATTCTCTTCCACCAGCTGTACCAAAGGACCACAAAGTGTCCCCTGGTGGGCTGGAATGATTGAAATTGCTTGCATTCTCAAGTTTTGAGGGCAGAGAGCTCAATGAACACTAAAATGCTCATTTACAAAAATAGTAGGGATATGAGGGTCGTTCTAAACAGGGAAGAAATTTGTTGCTTTTGCACATAGTTATGATAAAAACTGTTCCAATTGGCCGGCCACAAGATATGATATTCTTGCGTGCAGGAATCCCCATGCAAAAATCGATCACTTCTTCGAGCAAGAAAAGAAGTGGAAACACTGTTTGCATCGTCGGCATATGCACTCGCGCTCTTCCGCGCCTCCTTTTTCTCGTACTCACCGAGCTGCGCGCTCTTCCGCGCTTCGTTTTTCTCCTACTCACCGAGCTCCGCGCTCTCCGGCGCTTCCTTTTTTCTCCTACTCACCGAGCTTCGCTCGCACCTGCATCTGCTCTCGCCACCGCGTACTTGACGTCGCTGCACGTTCTTCGCCGCGTTTCGAAGGCTACACGCGCGAAGAACATTCTGCATTCTGATCATCACGCCGCACTCGTCGTGCGCACGGAACAACTGCTTTCATTGTGGCAGTATACACCAGCTTTGATCTACGCTTCTCCGTTTTTTGGACTTACCGCGCTCCTTGCGCATCTGCATCTTCCCTCGCCACCTAATCGTGGAGGCCTCTGCGCGTCATATGCTGTGCTTCTAACGCCCAAAGACGCGAAATACACCTGGTGCTATCCGCCTTGCCGCACGCGTTACGCCTGCCCACTGCGCGTGCACTAATTTATCGCCCGCCGAGTGCCTCGTGTCAGGCACCTGAGGCCACACGCCGAACCACCACAAATATGGAGGGTATAGACAATCAAGAGGAAGTGCGAGGGAGTGGGAGTGAAAATGCACAAGGCGCCATCAATGTACTACCTGCTGGAGAAAGGTCATCCGCCGATAATGAATCCCACTTGCAAGTCCCTCTGCTTCTCAACGATAATCCATGGCTGTCTAACTTTGACAATGGCATCGCTGTGGCTCCGAATGACCGATACAGGGTTTACACTTTTCTTTTTTCCTCACGTGTACCTGATCTCCGTGCGCTCGCGAAACTGTTCAAGCTTGGCACGGTTGGAAACAAGAGAAACTTAATCTGCAAAGTATTGATGTTTTTATATAAAGTTGAACGAAATGGAGGGCAAAACTGGCCTGCCCTAGTTGCGGCGAAGTATGAAGACTGGATCAAAAGTCCCCTGCAACTAAACAGGATATTCTACATGTGCCCAGGAGAAAGGCAAATTACATCTGGGCAGCCCGAATCTCTCGGAAAACGCACCAGCGAACGGTCTGGTTCAGGTTTGGATCTGTCAATATCATCGGATCCCGGATTTACGCTCGAAGAATTTGCGCGTTTGTGGGCAATCCTATTCAGAAATGAGGAAGCTAGGGCTGCTCTGCTAAAATCGGGTGAGGATCTCACCAGAGCAGAGCTGGACAGAAGGGAATCGCCAGATCTGTTTTGGAGCAGCGTGGTCGAACCAAATTTTAATAATGCTTCTCTGAAGCCACAGCTCGCGCTAGACAGCTGTGTTAGTGGTCTACACTCTACAGCAGCTCCGATAATATTCCGATCAGCCCAGAAACTCAAGCAGCATTTTTACGCATCGAAGAGTATATTTACTCTTGCAATGAATAATTACGAAGCTTCAGGACAGAACGACCCAGACAACTTTGCCGACTTCATTCCCAGATCATCTAGCACTCGGGAACCGTCTTCGGCTGGAAAGCGCTGTATAGTTTTATTTGTTGCCATGAAATGCAGGACTCCCAAAGAGAACCAGGACGCTTTGGAACTAACGAGGAAAGACGCAGCTCCGGGTATAGGCTGGGATGAGGAAAATTTGGGAATCGGACGAGAAGTTTCCGGTTCGACACCGAACCGTGGGAGTAGGAGGAAGAGGCGACGCGCAGAATTTATCGAAGATGACAATGATACCCGGGAGAACGTGAGCGAACTTGTCGCAGTGGTAACCACGCTGGCATCTAGTGAGCCTCAACGACGGAGAGGGGATGAACTCAACGATCCTGCAAGTATGTCTTACCCTCAGCTCGTGACAACCAGAGGCCATCTTATTGAGCAACTGACTAGCATTGGTTCAAAAATGAAAGAAGCGGGGCCGAACCTGCACGCAATTCTCCAGAATCAATTCGACAGCATTGCAAAGGCACTAGATAAACTACCGCAATGCGATTCTTTCGCTGATTAAAGGACATATGGGGGTAAAGGAGCAAGGGAGGAAGGGAGGGAGGGGACAGGGCGGTACGGGAGCAAGGGAGGAAGAGAGGCAGGGCACAGGGCGGTACGGGAGAAAGGGAGGAAGGCGGCAGGGCACCCCTCCGCTGCTTCATCTCTGCTGCGCCCCCTCCCAGGACGCCTACCGCCGCCCCTCGAATGGTGCGAAACCCCCCTGTGTTCTCCGCTTTCGGCGGGGAGAAATCGGACGTTCGGCAACGCCTCTGCTACGTCATCCCGTGTTCATCTGCGTACAGTACGGTACAGGTCTCTCCGGAGCTTATACCCTGCGTCGAAGTTCCCCGACTCGACCTCAGATGCTTACTATAAATACACGCGCGTTGATGCAAATCCCTACTTACCTGGCGCAATGTGAACTTCTTTTACGGACCTTTTTTATTGTGATATTCAGGAAGCTGTCTCTAGAGGGTCGGAAGAACCCCAATTCTTTGAGGTGGGCTGTGAGATGATCACGTACGTGTGATGACTCTAAATCTCTGCGTCGGCCCTGGTTTTGGTCACGAAGACTAGTCGCCGCCTCCCACCATTTGTTAAATGCCATATCTAAAATGTCTCTATCTTGCGTGGACATTGCCCTGCGCATTGGCATAAATTTGTTATCGATGCAGTAATTGTGACCTCTCATACATGCTGCCAGCACAGCAGGTACCCTTGATAAAGAGAACTTCATCTGTCTCCAAAGAATTCCAAATCTTGCAATGAGCATTCTGAAGCTCTGTTCCACATGCATACGGAGCGACGATTGATAAAATTTAAATGCATCCGGAGCATCGCCGTGTTCCGGATCTACAATCTGCGAAGTACTCTACGGCGTTACGAGCGAATTTAAGCACTCAAATGCCGCGTCTGCGGCAATCCAGTAACCGGTCATCATTGTTTCACTATTCATCAATTGTCTACCGAGAGCGGAAACTGCAAAGGCAAGGGAGTCATGTGTACTTCCAGTACACAATGCAGACATATACAAAAACCTGTAAGATGAGTCAACAACTGCCTGAACCGGTATACAGTAGTGTCCTTTGCGGCAGAAGTAAGTCTGTGGGACCGAGCTTTCAGACGGTTTTGCAACCTTTATGGCAAGTCCGTCAAGAGCCCCAATGCATCCCCAGAGTGGGCTAGGGGTAGATCTTGAACTGGAGAAGCCGCTAGCTAAGTTATGTAAAGAGTTGGCATCCTGAAGCGGTACGCCTGGTAACCGCAAGGTAGATAAAATTGCATCAATTGTACTGTGGAGCACTTCGTACGCGGTAGAAGTCCTAATTCGAAAGAGCATCACTAAATCATGGTGCGATGCCCCGGCAAGCATACGAAGCGTCAAAGCCAGCCTCACTTCTGGATCTACTCTTCCACCGCTCGATCGGGCAGCCATCGCAGTGTTTCGTTGCAGAAAAGGCGTTAGAGCATCAAGTAAACGGAAAAAGATATTTCGCGGTAGTCTAAAACACTTCTGAAATTCATGATCGCTGAGGTACATATGGCATCGATCAAAAGCATCCCGGAATCTGATCTTTGTTAGGCCTTTCTCGACGATTCGTATATTTTCCCTTCGCCGCTGTGAATTTTCCAAAAGGATTACAGCTGTTGTCGCAGCAATGGCAGCAACAGCTGCTCCGCACGTAACATAGTCATCAGCATCACCGCATTCCTCGTCACCATCCTTAACACTCATGTGATGTGCTCCACTGCAGTTGTCAACCGGCACCAACAAGCAGGGCACCAAAGAGGATACGCATGCTGCCCTCGACCAAAACTGCAACAAGTACCACTAGATAACCGCCACTTGGTGGAGTAAGTTGCGTGCGAAATCTGGACATGGTTTAGAACAAATATGCAAATTGCGCAAATGTATGATAATCTCGTGCAAAACGTAACGAACTAATCCGCTGTTTAGAACGACCCTGAGGGTCATTCTATGAGTTTTTCGAAGCTGGAATTCGGAAATCAGAAATATGACAGCAATGCACCCATTTCCAATTTCCGTCTCGCCGTTCGGTCTATATCATTTAGAAACTTTTCACAGACAACCAATTATATCGCACTCGAGTACTCGAGTGCGATATTGTGAACACTGTGCACCCCAGGAGTGCTCATACTCGATCGTTCTCTCTGCGACCGCCATTGCAGATACCGATGCCTGCTCGTTTCCATCGTGAAATCGTTCCCTCTGCCACCTGCAATTTCAGAGAAAGATGGCTGCTCGTTCCCACATGTGACAAGGCGTCGTCTCCTGTTCCGCAGAGTATTGCAGATCGAGAAAAAAAGAAAAATCGGAGAGACGATGCAAATAATTTTCTAAACAATGTTACAGGCGTTAATTAGTTGCCGTGTTCCTACTCGATGGACGATCACAGCGATAAGAGAAACTTTCAGTCAGGCGAACGAGGGGGAAGGGCGGGAGACAGAGTTGGAAGCGTCGGCGAGGAAGGGTGTGGGAGGGGCGGAGTGTTCAGGCGGTGGCGTGCCGAGATCGATGGAAGCGATGTAGAAGGCACTGCGTGAGGCGTGATGGTGGGAGAGGTTGGAGGTGTCGACGTCTTGGCCGCAAACAATGGCGGAAAGAACGCACGAGAGCGGGAGCTGCGTAGAGAGGGAACCCGCCCCTGAGGGGCGGCGAGAAGAAGGAAACGGGATTGGGGAGGGAGGGAACGTGTCTGGGTAGAGAGGGATCCGGACTAGGGAGGGAGGGAACGGGACTGGTGAGGGAGGGAACGGGGCTGGATAGGGAGGGAACGGGAGGAGACGGGCAGATTGATGGATAACAAGCATTCTGTCTCGATCCTTGTTTGCCATAGCACCAGCGGCGCGGTAATATTTTAACAAATAAAATAACCCATCGCCAAAAGACAGTAGACCATGGATACTGTCATCAGCATAATTCCGCGGACTATGTCCATGGCAACCCTGCCGCGACCCCCCCTTCCTGCAACATACGACGGACAGCAACTTCGAAAAGTAAAAGACGGCGGGCGGTAGAGGGGGGGATAATGAAACTGAGGAGGAGGGCTCTTCCAGTCTGGAGATTAGTCTTGGCACTCTTCGGGTCCGACCACTGCCCCCGGCGAATGATATCGTCTATAGGCCTGCCATGCAGAGAATCGTGTGTTGCTCCACCATGCCTGAGGCTATGGAGGGTGAAGCCTTGGGCATCCAACCGTAACCACTGCAACGCACGATGAAACGTTTTCCGGAGGGTCTCATACTGTAGAGGGAAAAGTTGACGTTCGATACCGAATTCTGAACGGCGAGCGGCGACGTAACTTGGGAGAATTTGGAGCATGTACGGATCGGAAATTCGGACGAACTGATTCGGACCGGTCTTAGTCTCAACGAGGCGTAATCCTGCGAGTATAGGGAGATCCCAGTGCGTGAGGCGAGCATCGCCAGGAAGCGCAATATCTTGGACGGTGAGATTGAGTAGCTCGTTTGCACGCAAGTAGCAAGTAAATTGTAGACGAAACGCGACATTGTAAACCGACAGATGACGCTTTTCGCATTCACATGCGATCCCATTAAGGATGGCGTACGAAAGAGGTGGTGGCGACTTCCGGGGGACTAAACGATCCCAGCCACGAGGCGCCAAGCGACAGCCGATAAGCTTCTTACGGTGGGCGGGCACAAGCAATTCGTAACCGAATACAGCATGGACCATCCGATTCTTGGCACCCCGGGACGGGTCGTCCTGATAAGTCTACACTAAAAAGTGTTGTAGTGCATCATCTACTTCGTCAGCCGAGGACGTGCACAACGCCCTCTCGCGGCAGAAGGCGGCGAAGCGAAGCACACCAGCACGATAAACCTGGAACGTTTTAGGAGCGACCGCATAGCGCTGTAGAACAGAGCAGGCGTCAAGGGCGATCTCGATTTGCTCCGCGAAAGGCGTTGCGCGGAGCGTAACGACGGGACGCGGTATCGGCGGGTTGGTAGTCAGTGGGGACCCAGTGTAAAACCAGCTCAACGTCGGCGAGTAAAGAGTAAGCAGCAAGCTTGCGGCAAGGGCGGTTAAGGCGGCGGGAGGGGCTTCGCCCTTTGGCGAGAGCACCAAGGCCAACGAGACTATCTAAATATACCAAGACGAGCGATCTCCGAGTGACAGATGATCTCCCCATGTGACGGACAGCAAGTATTAACGCTTCAATTTCCAGGACATTGATATGATAGGTGCGCGCAGCGGCCCTCCATCGATGGATAATTGCAGCCTTCCACTGTAAAGAGGAACACTTTATCATAACGGGAAGGCCCGCGGCCCAAGCTGCGGAGAGCCGTTCAGAAGCTGTATCATAATCTGTATTATCATATTCAGCGCGGACGTTTTCGGAGGTGAGGTCGAGTCGTTCGGCGAGTTCGGAGGTAATGGTAATATCGATTTCGGCGAGTGCGGAAGCTATGGCGTCTGTGTCGAAGATGTCGGAGGCTCCCGAAGGTAACTGCTCCCTACCTGTAGCTGGGAAATTGTAAGTCAACGGCTCAATAACATCCGGCGGCATATCGGGGAACGCGTACCATCCCGTGAGGACGCGGGCGTCTCGGAACAGGGCAACCAAATCTTGACCACATCCACCTTCATCCAGGTACACAACCCCGGCACCCCACGGCGAAGCATCTGTCGCGTAGATTCTAGTAGACACGGGGGGCGTAAGGTCACGGAACACGACGGGAGCAAGACCGATCAACGCCTGGAGTTCTGTGAGTTGAGGGACGTTCAGCCGTCGCGGGACGTGCGGGCGTTTAAGGGATGCGAGACAGCACAGTTCTGAAAGCACGCTCAGCAAAGGGCGACGGAGTAGCAGCGGCCATACCTAGCGCCCTAAGAAGCGTTGCATTTCCCGAGGGGCGGCATGCCGGCTGCGTATTAAGGCGTCGGTAGACTGTAAAAGAGCGTTCGTATGGTGCGACTGCGGTGTGACAAGTCCCGTACGGGGCACAGCAAGCCCAAGGCAGACAGTATGCGAACGCAGAGAGCTGGCGGGCTGGTCTTTTCCAGGGTGAACGGGCAGCCCACTTGCAACGAGAAGCTTCTTGATAGACTGATAACGGGTGTTGACAGCGTTCTCGGAGGTGTCAAGGACGGCTAAATCGTCAATGTACGGCAGAAGAGTGATGACGGAACTTTGTAGCGGTGAGGACAGGTAACTACCTCGGAGAAGCAACTCCTCGTCCTGAACGCCAGCGCGTCTGAGGATTTCTAAGTGTACGGCTTGGGCAAAACGTACGGCAAGGGACAAACCGATAGGAATGACTTTGAGTGCAGGATAGTAAAAGTCGGCTTCCAAAGTAGAGTCATAGGTCGGTCCCCAGATGCGAGTTAAGCCGAAGTAGCGCCATAACCAGCGGGGGGCTCTTAGACGGTTGTACATCTGACTGACATCGGAAGTGGACGTAAAAAGGGACTGAGACGAATCAATATGAACTTCCCCGAGCATGTCTGGCGACGGGAGAACAACCGACGCCAGCTCTTGATTGAAATACAAATTCGAACGGCGACCGTCCCATATAACCCGTTGAGGTCCATTCGATTCTTGCGTCTTGGCAATCCCAAAGATACCGTTCTCTTGTACCCCAGATCCAGACGCAAACATATGAATCATTCCTGCCGCGTACATACGGCGAAGGAGAGGGACGTAGTCCCCGTCCTTAACGTTGCAGAAGACGGGCAGACCCTTGAGCGCGTCCGATGACGGCGCACACGCAGCAAGACAGTTCCCGTCTAATAATAGGGACCGTTCATCCATGGGCAGAAGTTGCATGATATCTGCAGTGGCAGCCTCCCCGGGAGCTGGCAGCGCGGCACGCGCTGAAGTAAGCCTCCCAGCACGCGCACCGCTGCGAGCAACGTAATCGGGGAGGTGAGGAGGCTCGTCAGCTGCGGCAAGTGCGTCCCGAAGCCGCACGAAATCAGTAACGGCCTGAGACAGTGCTTGCTTCGCAAGAGCGGGGACGGTGAAGTCCTCCGCGAAGCGATGCATATTGCCGCTCCGTAGCCATTCGACGGAACACAACAGTTGGTCCAACACTTCGGGTGCTTGCGGACGAGTCGATTCCAAGGACATGTCGATGGCACGGTTGTAGTGTGATGGCGTTTTTTTTAAAGTCTTTTTGCCACAATTCGCTGTTCACCTTGACACGATCGATGAAGAGGGAGGCTGAAACCCGAGATTGAAATACCCTGTTGTAATGAAAATTACGCACGAAATGTAGTGACGTAGAGCAGGTAGCTGTTCCCAGGTATAGTATAGTTCAGCGAGCGCCAAAAGACAAACAAGTGAGCTCCAGCTTCGAGGGGAGGCGGGAGCGGGAATATGATAGGATAGATAGAACAAACAAATAGAAAGAAAAATAGAAAAATAAAGCAGAAAAGAAAAGGAGAAAGAAAGGAGCAGGGAGACGGAAATGAGCAACATCACGGGAGCAAGCAAGGAACGCTCGCTTGCGCTACTCGGTGTCCGACTTTCTCGCGTCGGATTTTGACTTGCGGAGCAACTTGTACGCTGCAGCGCTACTTCCACCAAAGGTCCCCAGAAACAACTCTGTCCCTTCCCACGCTTGCGGCCTCTTGTCGCGTTTGTAGTCTTCGGCTACACTGAAGAGGACGGTGAGGCACCGGACAAGGCTCTCAACTGCATCACTCCTCACGGCGAGGGCGGGATGAAGTGAGTCCATGGCAATAATAAGATGCTGTCCCATGCTGGTGATCTCGCTCTTGACAGGACGATCACCAGATTCATCAGACAGCTTAGCCAGGGCCCGATTGACCCGATCCTGTAAATCCCCACCGTTACGGGTCCAGTGCAATATTTGTGGACCAGTAACTCTCTCGTGAGGCGCGAAGGCGGAAATGACGAGGCGGTCCTTGTGACTGTAATGCATATCGTAAGCCGCCTTACACTCAGCAATGACCTCAGGCGAGTCAGGATCCCTGTTTTTTCCCATAAGGAGCTGGCGAATGACCAGCGGCTCCTGATCAAAAACCTCGAGATAATCAATGAGCTCCTCTTTGGTCTTAATTTTCAGGCGGTATTGGGATACAGTGCGTGTAAATTCAAGCCCTGTGCTGAGGTGTGTCTGCCACGTACGAGGGAGGCGCGCAACAAGCGTGTCATATTCCTTGGTCTCATCTGCCGACAGGCCAGATGGGCGAATGAGAGGCTGTGCCAGGGTGTCACCCACAATCCCACCCCATATTCACCGCACTCGGGATTTACTTCCACCTCGGAATCAATACCAGCCGCATGTTCTGCCAGGCGCAATCGGGAGGCCAGTGAGTCATCGAGAGCAGCCCCGGGAAGACCATGCACTCCGTGCTGCGACAACTGACCTGCCTCGGGCTCGAGACGCTCCCCGCCGCCAGTGTCCGTCCGTCTCTCTGTACGTCCCACAACCACATTGCCAACGTTTTGAACGGCAGCTTGCGATGGAACTTCAAACGTAGGCCATCGTTTGGCAGTGGGAATGGTCGAGTGTACCTCCGATAGTAATTGCCGTACCACACCCAGGGGAGCACCAGCAAACCGGGCCTCGGGAACACCCAAAATACGGCACATACTCAGACATTCCTCCATGCTTAGACGACGACATGCTGACACAACAAACTCCTTCTTGAAAGCAATGAGCCTTTCTGGAAGAGAGAAAAAAGCATAACGTTCCCTGAATCCTGCGAACGTCTGAGGCCCGTACCCAACCCGCCAAAGCTTAAGCAGCCCGTCTTGCAACTCAGACGCATCAGCAGCTTCAGACCAGAAGTTATCCACTCCTGCAATCTTGACTTTAGCGGAGTCCAAAGCTTGGCACAAGTTTCCAAACTCCACTTTTTTAGCACCGTGAATGTCGTCCTCCCAAGACATTAACCGACCGACGGACTCTGCCCCTTCGAGGTCAGTCTCGCGACTTTCCCAAACGCGGGAAATTCGCTCGTTCCACGGAGATACATCGGTACTTCCCTTGCGGTAAGCATGACGTAACCACTTCACAAGACGCGAAATAGGGGGTACTTGATCAGATGTTCACCCGGTCGGCAGAGGTCCAAAGCCCTCCGCATCTCTGAGACGAGAGATCAGCAGAACTAATTCCCCCGGTACAGTACTGGCGCACCAAGGCTTTAGTACCTCACACCAGCTCGCAGCATAAAACTTCACGAGGAGAGTCTACGGCGCTGCTGCGGTTAGAATGCCCTCCATTGCGTGGTATGCTGCGCTAGAAAGTAAACAAGGAACTCTAACGGGAGGAAAAAAGGCATCGGGGCAGCGGGACAACCTATCTAAATAGTCTTCTTGGTGTCCCGAAACCCCTGCAAATGGCCCTCATAGGCTGGGGTCCAATTGAGGCCTCCACTGGGTCCTGCCACGGTGCATGAGGCGCACCTCCCCACTCGTCAGAAAAATATTCATAGAATTAGCATTGTTGACTTTCTTATTTGGCGGGACTGCGGTGGCAGTTTCATCCGTTTTCATGTAGGGGAATTCCAGAATTCCCCTACACGAAAACAGATTATGGAAAAGTGGACAAACACACGTGGCAACGTACCAGGCGCTTATTGGATATGTGGCGTATGACAAGTTTCCAAATTTCCAAATTCCTACTTTCCAAAACACCTACAGTAGAATGCCCCTGAGTAATACTGTCTCACAGCCACCCGGCTTTGTCTCAAGCGAATATCACAGCCTAGAGCTTACAGTTCAGTATACTATATGAGGCCTCGCAGCCGATGGACAACTACCGCCGTACAGTGTGCACTGCGCAGTACAGGCGGGGCCGCGATATAAAAGCACTTTGAATAAGACCGACCTCGCAGTAAAGGCACCATTTTCGCTTGGCACGGTATCATAACTTCAAGCCGCATCAGACACTGTAATTCCAATCACACAGGCCTTTTTTCGGGGTATTTAAACGCATCTTAGAAGCCCCGCTCACAGTCCCCCTGTTCCATTTCTCCGCGGCTGTGGAGGAGGTTAGTGACGAAACCACATATATTGGGGAAGAACGCGCCACTATACCGACCGCCACTATACCGACATCAGTTGGTCTGAATGCATTATTGCTACCGCTAGAAACAATTGCTCATGATTGCAATATAACAGAGGTAGGGATGTTGTTGCGGAGAGTGTGAAGCGTGTTCGCGCGCTTACGAGGGAGGGCTTCTGTGCACAGGTCCAGGCAACTACTTATCGGTGAGGCGTTACAGCGTTCTAAAGAGTAAAATGGGCATCCTGTGCGAGATTCTTGAATACAGTAGTAGCAACCTCGGATTAAGAGCAGCATGAAGGGTTGGCACGGGGTGCTCTTATATCGTGGTCCCCACTGTACTTCTTCAACAGTCATGATCACGAATTTCCTCACTCCTCACCGCACCCGACTCAGGAAGAAAACAGTCACGTAAGAAACCGTGACACCGGCACTCGTACTAAAATCGGTATTCCCCCGGCACCTCCGCGTTGGCCCTGACTTCTCTCAAATTGTACTATCGATCGCGGCATTTAGCTTTTGCCAACGCTGCTCCATCCCTATAATGTGGCGATGTACTCTCTCAAAGTAAACATGTACACTTCAAGCTGAGTCCAAAGGACAACAAAGTAATAGCTTAGGATGAAGCTTCCATGTTGGGGGCCAAGCTTCGTACTGCACAGATGAGGCGTAACTCGCCACGCGGGGAGCGAACTCGGTCATTCATAGGGTCGCTCCAAAAATACCCTACAATACCAGATTGCTGGGAGCATGACTGGTGGTGTTTACATCAAGTGCTAACTTGACTACGGCATAGTACACATGTAACATGTTTCGGACACGGGCAGCCGGTGGGGATGGAAAGCAGGTGCAAATGTGGGGAAAGGCGGAACGAGAACAACCACACGCTGTGATCGCCGCTCCGTATCTCGAATCTGGTTGCACAGCTCTCTAGATTTGTCACATTTTGATTTTTTTGGTCAACCGGCGTTTTCAACGAATCCCCTCTATCCAATCCTCTCCCACACACTAAAATATTTCCGTCGCCAACGACCAACCAAGACAGACACCCCCAAACAATACCAACAACCGCATACCTCACCCCGTCGCTTCTCTTTTCCACCTCACTCCCAAACAATCCTTCTCCTTTCTCTCCCAACCGCCTCTCCCCTTGCACCACTATCAACAGCATCCTGTCCCCATCAAAGACGCCTCGCTATCACCCCATGCCACTGCAACTATGCTTCACTCCCGTCGCCGCCCCTGTCTGTATACAGCATGAGCACATTAGCACCGGTCGCACTCGCCGCGCTTCGCGTCCAAAATTTGCAAAGAAGCCGCGCGCCCCTCCTCGCTTCGCCGAGCACCGTTCCACCCCGCGCCGCTGGCGCGCCGCCGACGAAAAGGATGCCCTTTTACGGCAAGTCACCACCGCCTTGAACCAATGGTATCAGGAAACAGGCCACCCGAAAGGCTCCCTTCCCTCCGACTCACACTTGCGCCGCTGTGAAATTGCCCGCCGCCTGCGCTTGCAGCGCCTGGTTACCCGTGCTGGTGGCCACCGCGCTGTGCAGGCCAGCCTTGGTCTGCGCCCAATCCAATCTTCACTGAACGCAGTCAAGGAAAAAGAATTAGCGGAGCTCGCTCAAAGTTTGTACATGCTTTGCGCGGACCACGACCTTGTGCACCCGAGTGAGGAATTCCCAGACAAGAAGCTAATCCGCAAACTCAGCCCGCCGCTTGGCAATCGAATCGCCGCTTTTCCGGGACGGAACGGATACAACCGCCTGGCCGAGTACATCCGCGCGAAGGCTAACAAGTCTTTTGAGAAGCCTGTCAGGGACGAATTCAAGAGCACGAAAAGATGGGGGTTGCGCACAAACCCTCACGAGCTGCGTATGGAGCTCCTCGCCTATCAAACCCACCCTCAGGTCTTGCCGCGTCTTAACTCCCTGCCCTCTGAGATCGCTGGCGCAATCCAACGTCAGGGCGGGGCGGCAGTGTTTGCGCGGGCCCACGGAATGGTTCTCGACAGAGATTGGGGAAATCTCCTTCGCTTCTCAGGCCTCATTCGGTGGCTTTCAGATCAGGTCTTTCCGCTCATTGACGTCCCCAATGGGTCCAACGCAAATACTGCTGAATCGTACTTGCTAATGGTACAATATCAAATGAAGCATCCCCCCAACTTCCCCTCACCAGTCGAGGTCGCGCGTGCAGGCTTTACGAATGATGTGCTCAGGTATGGTGGACGCAAGTCGCTAGCTGGGCGACTTGGGTTTTCGCGAACATATGGCATTCGAGATGTGTTTATGGGGCCGTTTTCAGTCCTTTTTGCAGCTGATTTACTGGAGCACGCAGTGAAACAGGTGCACGTATCTGCAGACTGCAGTATAGCGATGCCTGCCATGGAATGTATGGTCGCAGACGGAAGGTCAGACCTCGCCGGGGCTGTTGGCTTCCTGGGAGGCGAGGGTGCTGTTGGTCGGAGAGTCGGACTTGTCCCACGAGAGCGACTCTTAGGTAATGTTCAATATACTGATTATGCCTGAACTTATCCTGTTCAGCAATTAAGCATAAATTAGCTAAGCAGTTCTAGGTGTTACACGAGTTCCGAGAAGGTCGGTTTTTGCGATTCTGTATAACATGCGAGTTAGAGTTCGCTCCTTTAGAAACAACCAGTAAACAATATACAGTTTATTCCTTAGTGGTAGCAACAGAGACTGTCTACCCGCACAGTACCAATATCGTGCCTGCCGTTGCCTTCCTCACCGACTTGGACCAAGCACTAACATCCAGTATATTGGATACTGCAACACACTCAAAAACAGCAAAAATCCATTGCGCCTCGCTAGGTCTGTTGTCTGCTGGAGATTTACATCCCTAGGCAGAATAATGCGTCTGTGGGATCTCATCAAGAAAATGGCCATAGCTGAAGCGGCGTAAAGCAAAACAGGCAGATAAAGCCTCGGCATCAGTAGCCATGACGCCATCGCAACTACAACCCCGACAAATTTGTAGCCCCGATACGCAATGATATCCAACCAGGGAGTTGGCCGGGCATTGACGAGATAGAGGCCCAGCTTCACTATAAGGACCTCCAGCGAGAGAACTCCAAGTCCCTTTGAAAAGTACTTGGCAAGGACATTCGCATGAAAGTCATTCCTAATGCCAAAGACAAAGCCGACCATGAGCACGTACGTCACAAACGACATGAGAGGAATATAGAGATCTGGTGCGTTGACATCATCACGCGGCGGCAGGTAGGTGGCGACTCCCTCGGCGGTGGACCCCTCAAATTGTACAGGATCCATGCCACGCCGGCGCGACCATATGCGATGTACAAACGGCATGACGATGATCGCAAGCTTCTTCAATACATAACGATGATTAACTGCGAAGTAATATTTTGGCATGCGCATAAAAGTCCTTCCGTCCTGTTGCTGCCCAAAGAACTGACTCGTGTATCCCGCTGCCCCAGGAGCTAGTGAATTAAACAATTGAGCCCCAAGGGCTGCATTGAAACCATTGCCCGGTCCATTGCTCGCCATCTGTTGCATACCAGCGAGCATAAATGGAACAGCGGACTGCATGTTCGGAATTTGAGGTTGATACTGCTGCTGCTGCTGTTGTTGATGTGATTGGTATTGCTGCTGTTGCTGCTGCTGTTGCTGCTGCTGTTGTTGCATCTCGTAAAACGACGAATGTTGGTGACTCTGACGGCGCTGTGCTTGGCCAGCCGGTTCAACAGTGGCAAAGTCTTGATGAGGAACAGGGGGGGTGGGAAGGCGAGTCATGGTGGGGCTCGCTTGTGGCGACATGGACAAGTTGTAATTTGATGAATAGGAACTCTGCAGTGCGTTTTGCGGTGGGGTGGCATGATCAGTGTTGTGGTACTGCTGATTGGAATAGTACTGGCTTTGTTGCGGCGGTGGGGGCATCTGCTGCTGGTGTTGATGCATGGGGTCTTGGGCATACGATGAGACGTTGAAGAAGCCATTTTGCTGTGAGGGCGTTTGCGAATTCGTTGGCGACATGTTGCGAGGCGCATACGACGCGTAAGGGTCGTCCATTTTTGACCCAATGGTTCGGAACGGCTGTTGTTGGTGCATGGGTACAGCATGGGGCCGGGGGTGTTGCGGTTGCTGCTGCTGCGGCGGTGGTGGTTGTGGCTGCTGCTGTTGTGATGGAAAGACAGGATTTGGAGGCTGAGATTGGCCGTGAGGCGGTTGCGAGTTGGGGCTGTAGAAGCCATTCGCATCTGGCTGGTGGTTTGTCATTGCCTGGTCTGGTTGATGCACTCGTCGATCATACATTTGTTGTGAGACAAAGGAACAAGCTCAGAATTTGCCTCAACGCCCGGACGGTGCCGCTATCACCTGAGCCAACGTTGAGAAGGAATTGAAAAACTGGGGGAGTAGTGGAAGGCAAAATGTTTCAAACAGGGAAATCGGGTATTGAGACGAAATTGAAAGACTCAATGCTTGGCTGTTGGGGAGAAACGATCGTTCGTACGAAATGCTTTGAAAAATGTACGGATTGTGTGATCGTAACGGTGGCAAAGCGGTCTGAATGTCAATAATGAGTGAGCTGTCTGACGGGCGTAAAGCGGGGGAGAGTTGGTGGTAGGAGAGATGGCTAAACTGAGAGCAGGTGAGTGAGTGACAGTGATACAAGAACCAACAACACGGAAGAGAAAAAAGGACCAAGTTTGATATTTTGCCAGTGCAAATTACAAATTACAACTTACTGCAAAGAATTGGATGACGTGTGAAGTGTGAAGTGACCGTCATTACAAGTGGCGATTTGACAACAGAGTATTCACGACATAGTGCCCTTTTTAATAAGGATCCCATTAGTTTAAGGTTTACGCAACAAGAGTTTCACAAATAAATGTGAGAAATAGCGATATGATAGAGACTTATGAAAATGATGAATTTTAGAACAAGAGCAAGTGTAGACATTTGTTTACGCGAAATTCGCTTGAATACGTACGTAGGAGTATAACTTAGACCCCTCTGCTCTGTGCGTCCTCAAAGAGCCGATCTCGAGACTCTCTGGCACGCACACCACGACACGCAGCACACCCAACCGTGTCCCTCCCTCCCTCCATCTCTTTCCCAGTCCCTCGTCTGTATCGACGTTCCGGATTAAAATCGTGCGGTCAGTTCGTCCCGGCGGTCAGTTCGTCCCGGACGCAAACGATCACCGTCCGCCGACCACGCCATGCACCGAAACTCCGTGCCATGTCCCTTGAGCGAGCCGCCCACCTCTACCCTTCCCACACCCCATATTGTCACGCTCCCGTCGCGTCCTCCACACTCAATCGTGTTAACACGACTTCAACTGTCACACACCACCCCGCACATCGCAACCCAATCTTCGCGACCCCTTTTGCTGCCATGACCCCTTTGCTTTCCAGCACTTTCATATCGTCACCCTGTCGTCCGTTCCTCCAGACACCACTCGGCCTCCGTCCGCCAACCACGCCAGGCACAACACCGAACTGCCATGCCCCTCAAGTTTGTCTCCCGCAGCATCAGTACCCCCATACGCTGCCCGCACTGTCCTGTTCTCCAGATGTGACCCGCCTTCCGTCCGCTGGCCACTCCTCACATATAACCCAATCGCAATGTCCTTCCAGCGCACGTCCTAAGGTCTCGCCCGGATCCCGTCCCTCCACCTTGTGACACATTCCCTTGTGTTTCGAAAAACGTATAAAGCACTCAACCTCGGCGCTTCAGAAAATCATCTTCAGCCAGCGACTAAACAATACTGCCGCGCCTTGTCATTCTGTCACTATGTTCCTGCCGTCGCGTATGCTGCGACTTTTTGATGAAGTTGTGCTCCACAAACCAATTGGTCTGAGAGACATAAGTCTCTCGGCAAATAGAATGAGGTATTCATAGGGAAGGGTGGACGCGCAATGATGTCAAGCAAACCTTTTATTTGTAATAGGATTACAGGTTCACGCTTCCTTGCTTCGAGAGCAGTGTTGTGACTAGGGAAAGGACGGACTGCATCTGCTTGCCATTCTGTTCCGTCATGCTACTCATGGAGTTGCGGTACGCTGCTAGCTCGCTTGCACGCTGCGCGCGCTCCTCTGCGCGTTCTTGACGGTCTGCATCTCTCTGAGTTGCTTCGCCCTCAGCCGTTTCGCGTGCAAAAGCAAGCTTCTGTTGCTCTAGATCGAATCGGGCAGTTTCAGATTCGCGAAGCGCCACGCTGATTGCTTGCATTCCATCTCCAACGGCTGCACGTCGTGTTTTGGGCGGACTTTCATCGTCAGAACTCTCTCGCTCTCGACGACGACGCTTCCCACGTAACGCATTCAAGACGAGCTCTTGACCCGCAGCAATCTTTTTTGAGTTAATGCTGCGTTTAGTGGGGCGATCGTGGTCTTTTTTGTGGCAAAAAGGGGTTGAAATGGCTTTTCTTGTAGTGTTGAGGGGGTGACGCGGTCAAATTTGCTGAAGCACCCATCCGATTGAGAAATATTTGTAGGGATCGTATGGGTGACGTCTTCAACATGGGGGTGACAGAAAAGAATTTGGTTGTTCTTGAGGGGCGACAGAATCTGAACAAAGTGGACGGTGCTATAAATTGTACTAAATGACAGGCGAAATCGGATACTAAGGCGTTACTAAAAGAGCGGCTACTGGGCTACTCTGCGGTATCCCCATACAGCTGTTTCAGAGAGCAATCCTTCACTGTGTGATCTGCCATCCGACACAAAGAGCAGGAGTACACACGCTTCTTCTTCGCAGCAGGGCCTTTTTCGTACCAGGTTTTTCTTCGCCTACCAGCCCTCCTAACCGGACGACCCCGTGGCGGCGGTAAAGCTTTTGGAATTTGCAGGTTCTCCTTCGTAGCAACGAGCTTCTTCGCATTGAATAAAATGTCGTCGACCCTTGCTTGTGAAGGAAGACTATACTCCATATTGGCGTACTGCATAACCCAGGCAGATGTTAGATGACGCGCTTCAATAAACCGATAGAGATTGCTTGGTCCATACTTTTCGAGAAGAACAGAGACGCCATGCCAACAGGGGAATCCAGACCCATTTGTAGAGTAAGCGCAGCAAGAAGGGGGGGTTTGGGTATTATTGCTAAGCCTTACAAGCCGCAAAACGGTTCCATTTTGCTGACTAGCGACGGTGGCTTCCATTTGCGACGTACCATCCAGAAAACGCACAGAAGACCGATATACGTGAGCTCTCTGAATTAGGTATGCGAGATGGTTCTGTGTGCGAGGAGGGACGGGAGATGTACAAGACAGGGCACTGTCCTGGCGACGCAAAAAATTTGTTCTCTGCAGAAGCACGACCCTTGAAAGCATCTTCTGAGGCTCCACGGAACGAATATTATTCCTAAGATCAGCTGACATCTGGCTTTCAGCCCCCTGTGAAGTTGTGATAAGGTCTTCTAAGCTGGAAAATGCCCTGTACACTTCAGAATCTTCGAATCTATCCAGATAGGCCTTTTGTGTCGCAGAAAAATCTGCTTTCAGAGCGTATACCTGTTCTCGAGACGGAGCATATACTGCTCGTTCATACAACCGTATTCCAACGCCCTTGTTAGATCCTAATCGCGCGGACATGTTTTTTTAACATGGAGAGGATCCAGGAATAACGATGTATTAGTCATGACGTCCCGGTAGGCTGCGTCGATGGACTTCTCCTGATCGACAATTGTCACCCTCCCATTAATGTCAAATCCCGGAATTTCCTTACATGCCCGAAAGACCTTTCCCCAGGACTCTTTGTTCTCAGGGCCCACGAAGTGCGCAAAGACCAAAGGACAGAGCTGATGATTTGCATCGTACCCGATTACCTGAAAAGTAGACCCATACGACTGCATTCCTACCCCTTCGCAGTGTGCGGCATCCGCACTGGCCGTTCGTCGACCATGTTGGCAGTAACTCTGCGCGGAAGAAGGAACAAACAGCAATCCGCTGTAATAGCGACCGTCGCCTATATCAGATACTTCCACATCTGCGGCATTAAAGGAAGCATCCTTCGGTAAATCGTTTGCCTTCTTGCACTGCTCGAATATATGACGAGCCGCCTTAATCCGTTGTTCCCTCATCTCCGCTGCACAGCAAGTAAAAATTTCTACCTTATGCCCCACCCCTCTGAGCGCATCTGCGTAACCTTCCAATGCGGCCATGTCTACGGCGCGCGAAATGGTGAAATGACGGAGCAACTCTGTCCGAATACTCCGATAATGACTATATGGAGGCTGACGCAAATACAGGCGCTTCGCTCGAACAACGGAAGCGATTGTTTTGCAAGGCACATTCGGATCGCCTTGCACGTGTTCTAAAATTGCTCGGGCAATCTGATGTGGGGTATATGCAGGGGCACAAGAAGACGATCTTGACGCAATTTTCATTGGACTGTCCGCGACATGTTGCCCGAAGCACTCATTGAGGTGGTCTTGGTACTTGTTCAGTTTCCAAAAACCGGTCCTCGGTTGCCAATCGAAAACAAAAGTCGCATGGCACCCATCTGTGCGGCACTTCATGCGCACTTTCACAGTATTCTGCATAATGTTAACTCCCCGTTGCACCCCGAGGTTCGCAGTGTGTGCTCTAATCAGCTGCTCACATCTCCACCGGCCCTTCAAGGCGATCCCCACTTTCGGTTTAACGTCCACAATTGGACGGGGCTTCCATGTCATGGCAGGCAATCGATCTGCTCGCAGTGCATCTTTCGCACGATTCATGGTTCGTAGCTTCGATTGGCGCTTCTGTAGCGTTCGACGGGTTTTCTTGTCGATATCATCCGGAATAGGATCGGCAGCGCGCTCTTCAACATCCTCTTCCTCTTCCTCACATTCGATTGCAATGTAATTCTTCGGGTCGAAGTCCTCGTCCGACGTAACGTCTTCTTCGGAATCAATTTCCAAGCACTCGGCCACCTCTCTGTCTTCCTCAAAATTCCTTCCTGCCTCACTCCCAAGATCATCTCCTTCATCTTCAAATTGTACTCCGTCGATGCATTCTTCCATTCTCTCCACGTCTGCGAACACCCCTGAATTTTCGCCATCCTTGCTGACATTTTCCTCGTCCATTTTGTCCGCGCTGCTCTCGCGAGAAGGATCGTCTGCTGTGCTGCGAAATCGGCAGAAAAGACGACGGGATGGTGGTGGAGTTATACATTTCTCTACCTCGTCCACATCATCGTTACGTTCACCGTTGGACATACTATCTTCATCCTCTCCATCCTTGTCAGTACCATCATTTTCAAGCACCGCCCGCAAGTGAGAAGCCATTTCTCTCTCTGTTCTCTCCCTTTTCTCTCCGTCCCTTTCCTTCTGCAGCTGCGCAGCCCTTGCTCTTTCTTCCCTCTCCTTTTGCAGTTGGGCGGCCCTAGCTGCCTCTTCTCTCTCTTTTTGCAATTGCTTCCAGGCTCTCGCCTGCCTCTCCCGTAGAGCGTCTTCCTCGCTGTCACTGCAAACGTCTGACGCGCCCTTCGAAGCCTTCTCGTGCTCTTCATTGTTCGAGCATTCTCTTTGGCGTTGAGTCTCCCTGACATTGTCTTGTTTCTCTTGCGCAGCGCGTTCCATTTTGTCGAGAGAGAGCTCTCTTTCGGAAGAGGTTTTGCTAAACGCGACGAATGCCGGCAGTAACACGACCTTACCACACTGAATATCCTCATCGATTTCTATGTACCGAACTTCGCTCTCCGCCTGCTGCATGGCATGCGTGAGTACTTTCATACACCTGTCCGCACAGCGCGGTTGAACTGCCCGCACTTTGTCGGGGTGGACGAGAACGGCAAGACGCTTGTACTGTTTCTTCATTTCACGCAATGTTGCGTTGCGCGCAGATACGCAAAAAACGTCCATGAGGGGTGTCACACCTTCTTCCACAGTGGCAAGGTGACGGATTCCCTGCGCCATGGTCTGGGGCAATAAGCGCATTTTGAAAAGACGAATTTGAAATGACAGCAGAGGAGGGGCACAGGGGTGACATGGCCATGGGGATAGGGAACGATGTTTGTCGTGGAGGTGACAGTCGATAAGGGGGCCACACCGGCGTGGCGTTCATTGATCAACAAAAGCCATTTCACCCCGTTTTTGCCACCAAACTACACCCCATCGCCCCACCAAACAAAAATCTCCCCTTATTTTATTGCGCGTTGGTGATTTCCCACAAAAAGGTACATGCGCATGGAAAATTGTCGCCGATTACCAGCTGCACGAGGAGGCCGATGTGAACGAGTGCGTCGACAAGGCAGACGTACGCTGCCATCGCCGCGCGCAAGCGCAAGGAGGCCCGCGACTTCATCGACGCCGACATTGATCTCGACGTCGACGATGTCGACCACGCGGCCTATGGCATGGAGCGCGAGTTCGACCTGGAGGACGAGCTCTCCGTCGTCAAGGCTGGGCTGCGCGAGGGCCGGAAGAGGAAGAGAAATCAGCCCGGCCCAGTCCGCCCGCCGTTGCGGCACGAAGCGTCGCAATAAACGAAAGGAAAAGGACGTGATCTCTCCTCATTCGGCCGCAGCCGAGGATCAACTTCTCCCGTCGTATTCTCTCCCTCTGCCCCGCCTCTCCGCCCCCACCCGCCCCCCACCATCCCCCGCCCGCCCGCGACCACTCCTAGCACTCTTCCCCCATTTCATGGCGATCCCCCGCCTTCCTCCCCTCGGCCCCCCTGTCGTCCGCGCCATGCCCCGTCCCTGCGCCCCCCTAACATTAACCGCATCCGCGCCCTCCGCAGTTTGGCAGTGGTGGTAGTGGTAGTGGTGGGTTTGTCCGTTGGGGGATCAGTGTCTTGACAGCAGGTGAACCCCTTTTGAGAGCCCTTCCAACATTCCTTCATGACGCAGTGGGAACGGAAACGGCGGCGATCACAATACAGTTTGACCTTTTCGTAACCCCCATATCCAGCTCGGCATTGGCATGGGCATCTCGTGGACGACCCGCTTGACGACCCACTGCGAATGGAGTCAGGGATTTCAGCAGCGAGTACCGAAGCCAGCACAAGAACAAAGAGTGCGAGGAAGAGAGTCAGCTTGATCATTGCGTGAGGTCGGTTGGAGAGTTGGAGTTGTGAGTGAAATTAACGTTTAAATGCTGGATACGAGTTGGTGAGCATCAGGGGAGGAGGGAGGGTGGTCTCAGGGCTTTTTATAGTGAAGACCGAGGCGCTGTCCCAAGGCAAGAATGTGTGACACAAGTCGTCTCGCTCGCATCGGAGCCGCCGCGCGCGCGCCTGTCCGACGACACGCGCGCGCTGCTCCACGCCAAGTACCCATTTCTCGCGGAGCAGGACCGCCGCATGGACGCGCTCATGTCGATGCCAGACTACCGCCCGGACGACTACCGCGCCTACTCTTGGGCGTACCGCACGCTGAGCCCGTGGGCCCCGAGACGTCTCCTGCAGCTGCTGGGCCTCGTCGCCACCTCCGCCGCCGCGCGCGCCGCGCGCCAGGCCGGCAACGAGGACTGGGACAGGGAAGCGGCGCATGATGCGAGCAAAGAGATTGATTTTCGCCCAGGGGCTTGTGGACAAGCAGTTAGCGGATGTGAAATCATCATTGTGGACGCAACAGGAAAGGCTGTATGAAAGGCTGTATCGCCCACAACTCGACAAAACTTGACTGCTTGGCAATTACTGCGGCGTGGTGGATATCAGCAGCCGTGTACACCATACTGAACGGGAGAATAAAAGGCTCCACGCTGGGATGTTTTGCGGAGACGGTCATGTTGAGCCAAGCGGCCAACGTGAGTGCACTCGAAACTTGCTCCCGCCGCTTTGTGCAGCGCATTTGTACATTTTACTCCCCCTTCGCTGGACACGGAGTAACGTAACAAACGTGATGCTGTGGCGTATTGTGGAGGTTGAAACAGTCGATAATGGGGCCACATCGGCGTGGCCGATCACGAGATTAATTGTCCCTACAGTATCCGTGTTCTAGAAATGTTGAGTTTAATAGCTCGATTACTTGCAATTTTGGACTACTACACGGGCGAAGAATCCCAATTGTGTTGTTTGGGACGGGTGACCAAAGGCGACATTTCAGTGGTGGGGTCTAACATACTACTGATATTCTTCCCTTCGCCCCCCTTGTGCAACAAATTCGCGCCATTCACCCCCTCAACACTACAAGAAAAGCCATTTCACCCCCTTTTTGCCACAAAAAAGACCACTATCGCCCTACTAAACGCAAAATCTCCCATCTTTTTTTGCTCCTGTTCCATACGGTCTTTCATATCCCCATCCTTCTTTGCTTCCACATCTTTCTTCGCCTCGACAATATCTGCAAGGAGCTCATCCAGCTCACCTATCTCGCCTCCAACACCAGAACGCACCCTATCTTTTGCATCTCGCTTCACAAACTGCTCCACCAGTTCCTTGAAACGATCTTGAATGTGTTTACCTGTTGACTGGTGCGCGAAGGTGGGATTGGAGTTTGCCTTGACAGCAGCAGCTTCAAAACGTGCCAGCGTCTCGCCATGGGGTGCAACGTGCGCCTCAGCCGCGTATACCTCTTGAGCAATTATGAGGTCTTTGTTGCTCGTAAACTTCGATTTGCGGCCTGGTTTTGATGCTGACCGAGGAGCGGCACTCAAAACTACGGTTTGGGATCCTGGTGCCACTTGCGTGATAGTTGGGCTGCCCTCTTCGACGAGCAGCTCTTCCAAAACGTTTGCCATGATCGGTGTGGCGGTGGGTTGTGGGGTGTGCTGCGTTTTTGCTGTTGCGATTCGTTTGCCGTAGTAGTCAAGATGCGGTTTCCCGCCAATACAGTTTGTGAAACGACTTCACAAACTCGTCATAATTCACATTTGTTTGCCCCTCTTGATTTGCGAATTTCGCAAATGGGCTTGCCACGTGGACAGGCATTGCCAAAAAAACGAAAATCAATTTACCATATTGGTTTGCGTAAACACTATAGTGCCCTACATTTCAGTGAACACAGGATATCATGTCGATGCAGACATGTCCAAGCCTCGAAAACGTGTACACGTTTCAGCGTTGCCGGAAGAACTGGCGCTGCAACTGGATGGGTTTTTGGCCCTGAGAAAAGCAAAAAGGGCGTTCTTTGATGCCTGCAACGGGGGCCAATAGAGGCAGAGAGTGATCAGACTTTTTGAGCCTCTCTTCCTGTATCTGAAATCGGCAATAAAGACCCCATACCCATTTGTGCACCCTCTCAATAGTGCTTTTCATCGATTCTGCAAGGGGTTGCACTAATTGGTGTAGTTCACTATATTACGCTTTACCAAATGTCAACTTTTTTATCTTCTGCCTCTGCCATCCTCCCACTTCCCAAACATCGCTGTGGTGCTGCACGGTCATGCATTTGTCCAATGCACCACACTGCGTTGCAAGCGTTCCAGCCTTCGACGTTTATTGTCCGGCCACCGTCGGTGCATGAAGGGCCACCTTGCCTCAACTCATCTCCCAATAGCGCCGATACACGGTCAGCAAACCGTCCGAAAAGGCCCTCGTCTCATGTCCTTTCATCGAAATCTACCACCTCTTTCAACAACAATACGCTCAACAATCAAAAAATGAATTCAGATTCAGCCTCTGATAGCTTTGATACACCAATTTCCAAGCAGAGAAAGAGATGGTTTGATACGGAAATGGACAAGCAACGACAAGCCTATCTGTACGACAAGGAACTCAACTTGTTTGCGGGCACATGGAACGTATGCGGCAAAGGACCAGCTGAAGGCGTTCGGATTGATAAGTGGTTATTTCCTGTGGAGCACCGAAAGGACCGCCCCTTCGACATTTACATGCTCGGTTTGCAAGAGATCCAAAACTTGTCCGGTGTCGATGCAGTGCGTACAGATGCGAGACGTGGAGAGCAATGGCGTTCCACGATTAAGAAAACGCTAGGCTCTGACTACGACCAAGTCGCTGAGCGACAACTCGTCGGTATCCTGGTCGTCGTTCTCATGCGCAAGAATCATGTACCTTACCTCTCCAACGTGCAGTTATCCTACGCGGCAACTGGTGTCTTAAATGCTGTTGGAAACAAAGGCGGTGTCGCAGCGCGCTTCCAGCTTTACGACAAAACTATCTCATGCGTCGCGTGTCATCTCGCGGCCCACACAGAATTTGTCCAGCGCCGGAATCAGGACTTCGAGAATGTCGTCAGGAAAGCTGTCTTTTTGCCAGACAATCCGTCACAAGCGAGCAAGTCACACTCATCCAATCTTTCAGGCCATCCTCCGATTATATCAGGGGTGGGCAGTAGTACAGACTGGAGTGATTTCCTTCAAACGAAACGATCCTCTAACGCAAATGCGGTTGCCTCGTTCGGTGGGCTCCCATCAGTCGCAGAAGGAGCAAGTGCATGGCTTGGTAGTGTTGCATCTGTTGCAGCTACTGCCATATCAGATATGAGCGCAGGTGCGAACACAGCGATCCTGAATGACCCTAATGCCGTAAGAATTTTGCAACATGATGTTGTATTTTGGTTAGGAGATCTCAACTATAGAATTGACGCCTCTTTGACCAACGTCATGAAGTGGATTGAGGAGGAAAACTGGCATGAGTTGTATGAAGCCGATCAGCTGCAGAAGCAGATGAAAACATGCAGCGTCTTTACAGGGTTCAAGGAGGGACCCATCCGCTTTCCGCCTACTTATAAAATGAGCAAATCCGAGGATAAATATAAAGTCAGCGGAGAAAATGGAGACAAAATTCGTATACCGGCATATACAGACAGAATCCTGTGGCGCTTTGGTGAAAATTTGACACCTTCCGGAACACTACCCCGAATGAAGTTGCAGAACTATACTTCTCCAATAGTATATAGTTCGGATCATCGCCCTGTTTATGCATCATTTCGGATGTTCTTCGGTATTGAGGACGTGAAACGAAAACAGCACATTGAGGACAAAGTTAACCGGGAACTTGATGTAAGAGAGGCAAGTCTACGTCCAAATCTTCTATTCTCACCAACAATTGTAGACTTTGGTGATGTTTTCTTCGAAAGAAACTGCAATCGACAATTCTCAATCAAGAACAATGGCGATTCCCCCGCTTATTTAACGTTGTCTTTACCGTCAGACACACCAGAATGGTTTAAGTTCGACCCATCACCATGGCATAATTTTGAAATTCCTTCAGGCAAGTCTGTGCAGCTGAATTTCGGAATTCTCATCACGGGAAAGGATGGCTCAGCAAACGATATGCCGCGGAACGGTTGCAAGCTCAACACAAGTGTACGTGTTCATGCAGAGCCCGGGAGTTTACGACAGCGGATACAAGTTCGAGGTCGGTACGTGGTTACGACTTTGGGTCTTTCTCTGGAGACGTTGTCGATGTTAGAAAGACCTGTGCTAGCTCTTCGGAACCCCACCGAGCGAGAACTGGAACGCCTAACAAACATGGACCGTAAGGAGCCAGGATATTATCGTGAACGAGAGCGCGAAAGAGAGCCTGATGTTGTTCCACGAGCGATTCCGAAAGAAATCTGGCTCCTGGTCAATGCTTTGCTCAAGATGCGTGACAGCGAACAGCTCTCATTTGCGAGTACTTGCCCAGATTTATTCTTGCGCAGCGGCGATGAAGCCTTAACGCAGCGAGTTCTATCTTTTGTGGATAGGAGCGAAAGGATCCCTCCTGATTTGAGTGGCTATGCTGTTGGGTCATGTATGCTGCAAATCTTGGGCAACTTGAGTGATCCAGTTGTGCCTCGCAAGTTATATAGAAGAGTTCTAGAAGCAGGGCACTCCATGGAACCCGAATTAGTTCAAGGTGTGCTTGATCTCCTCCCTCCCTTGAACTCCAACGTCTTCTGGTACATTGTTGACTTTCTCTGCGACACGAAGTTGGTGAAGGGCCCGGAAAACGCCAGGGCGCTAGCAGGGGTTTTTGGAAACGTGCTTCTGACTCCCCATGGTGCAGCAAACAGCGAACGGGACCATCGCCGGAAAACCGACTTCATGATGGAAGCATTCAGTATTCAGAAGAGTTGTCGAGATCCTGCACATAGAGTCTTTCTCGATCTATCGCCTCCAGCGTCACACCCAAAAAGGATTAACAGCTCTTTTGCTGGATGAGCACTGTCATCGCCAATGAAACGTTGTGAGAGAAGAACCCCTCAATCATCGTACTGCTAAATAAAGGTTGGGCTGTAATTGCATTCTTCCTGAAGACGTCGGCTTCTCCTAAATGAAATTAGCAGACTCTGTGTAGCGGGTTTTGCATTCTTATTGTTCTGAAATGACGAGCCGCCCTGCCTCATCCAAAACTGCAACTTCGTCGCGAAGTTTTGTTATCCGTTCTTCCCATGACCTTCCGACGGGTTGCAGCGTTGCGAATCGACCGTCCCGTGCAGATCCCAAGCCGTCAACATCCTCAGTGCCAAAGCCCCATGGGTCATTTTCATCCACCTCCGCATGTCTCTCTGGGTACTCAATGAGTACTTCTAGGCGCTCAGAAGGCAACTCATCTTGAAGTCTATCGGGCCACTCAATAAGACTGATGTGCTTTCCGAATACCTCACTGAAGTCTACTATGGCTCGCCTCGTGCCAGGATCCAAACGCCAAAGATCCATGTGATATACAGTGGGGCCTTTCTGTTTGAAACTGGGAGGATATGTATTGACCAGCAAATACGTTGGAGATGTCACCTCTATAGCCGTATCGCCTCGGACAGTCTGAATATAACCACGCGCAAAGCAAGTTTTCCCCGCTCCAAGAGAGCCGGAAAGGAGAATTACATCTGAGGGACGAGCATCTTGGCCTAGAAGCGTGCCAAGCTGATGAGTAGCCGAAGTGTTTGGCAGCCAAAGGCGTGGCAGCCGCGATCGCGTCGATTGTCTCACGCCAGAGGCGATTTCTGATTTCATATTCGCCCCACTTTGAAAAGCGCGATTCTTACTTGACGAATTGGTGCGATTGCGATTGAGTTGACCTGCAATCGATGAGTTAAATGCGAAAGCAAAGGGTGGAGGTTGGTAACTCATCGCAAAACGGACCAGACTCCGGGACAACGCTGGACACGCGATCAAAGGCATTCTCCTTCAGGCCTCAGCCGGCTATCGCAGTTGATATGCCCAGACCCTTCCTTCCCTTTGTGACGCAGCTTTCGAAAACTTGGGAAGCCTGTGATGCACGGATCAAATTGCTGTCTTGCTGCAGCGTTAATGGAATCATAGGGGAATGGTGAGTGTTCAGACCAAGTTCCCTTTTTTGTAAACAAAAATTTTGATATCTCTGATGAAGAAGAAACGTCTTATCACACGCTACCGTACATAGCTACGCTACCTCCACTTCCACGCTGAGCATTACGTCAATCGTCCACCAGGCCGCACATTCCCCAAAACATCAACAGAGGCCATCAGCGATTCCTTCAGTGTATTTGTCAATTTGAAGTTGCCATTAGAAACCTCAAGAGTATGTACTCACGAAACAGAAGTTGGTACAAGTAGGTAGGCCTTTTAATGATGCCAAATCTTAACTACTTTATCCTTCCCCGCAGAAACTGCTCTCTTTCCGTCGATGCTCCAGTCCACGGTGTAAACTTCATCCGAATGACCAGGCAGATCTGATTTCAGTTTTCTCGTTCTCATTTCCCAGACTTTACAGGTGCTGTCTTTAGACGCGCTGAGCAACAGGCGCGCGTCAGCAGACCAAACAATTCGATATACAGCACCAACATGTCCTCGGAATGTGAAGAGGAATTTACCTGAAGCTCCATCCCACAACCGCACGCTCTTGTCAAAACTCGCTGATGCGATATATACTCCGTCCGGACTGTAGCGCACATCGTTGACGAGTTGTTGGTGTCCGGTCATGCGAGTCACGGGCTTCGCATGTTTCGACAGGTTATTTGCGAGGTCCTCCCACATGATGAGAGTAAAGTCATCAGAGCCAGTGATTAGTCGTTCCTTCCCACCCACCATCTTCCGCTTGACATCCTCATACCTTCTGCTCGCAACTACCGCGTCGAGTTTCTTCGCGATGTAACCAGTTGCTTCGTCCAACATCGGGAACGCCCCGCATCCTAAAACATAGTCTGTGTTCAGAGTCATGGTATTTATCCAATGACCGTGAGCACTAATGTTACGAACAACTAGCCCCGTCTGCGGGTCCCAAACCTTTATCGTTCTATCTTGAGAAGCAGAGTAGATGACATTTTCACCAGACCACCTGACGCACGTGACGGCTGCGCTATGGCCTGCTAACACCTTGTAGCACGTCGAAGCCGCAGTGTTCCATATTCTCAACGTATTGTCCTTTGATGCAGAAACAAGGTGAGTGCATTTGGTGGATAGATGGTATGGTTGCCAAAAGAGTGAGGTAACCCACTTCTTATGCCCTAGCAAAGGCTTCCCTATGATTTCGCCTAGCGTCGGATCCCATACTCTAACCGAACCATCCATCGAAGCAGTAGCGAGCCGCAAAGCGTCGGGAGAAAAGCAAATGGCTAACACCCACTGCTTGTGTCCCCTCAGCGTCTTGTCGGGAAGCTGCGATTCCGGATTCCAGCATCGTACGGTAGTATCTCCAGACCCTGTTGCCAGTGACTTGGAATCTGGAGAGAAAGCAGAGGTGAGAATAGCTTCCTCGTGTCCAGGTAAAGAGGATGTACATCTAGTAACGGAGCGAACGCGGAACAGTGACTGTGGCTGAAACGTAATGGACAATATCTTCTCTTTTCCCACAGACACACTCTTCATTGCCAATTTGAGCGACTTTGTAACCTCTTCCCGGGAGTCGCTAAGAAAAAATGCATACGGCAGTGGCTCGTCATTTTCGAGTAATTCGTTTAGGAGACTTGTGAGTTGTTCAGGAGTTGAGGAGAGTGGTATATCAAGAGAGGGACCGGCTTTCTCACCCTCAGCAGACTGAAATTGAATTATTGTTGTCTCGCCCTTATCCATGGCGACATCCGTGCTTGCCATTCTTCTGGGCTTATGAGCACAAAAGCAATGTAAGCGGTGGCACGGCGGCTTGTGGGCTGCGTTTGAACAAATGTGAGATCGAAATCGAAACTAGTGCCGCTGTCTCCGCTGCAGTGGCTTGCGGTCAATCTTCGAACAAATCAATAGAGAGTGCCTCTCGTTGGGAGCAAGATCTTTTGCTCCTCTGTTGCTGGCGGCGGCGTAAAACAAGATGGGGATGGTAATTTTGGGGACTGTGTGGGATCATGGCTGGATATCGGCCCGGCAAGCCGATTTGTTTTTTGGTATTTTTTATGTGAGCCTGGCTAGAAGGCCCCTATTTCATAAACAGCCAAGGTTTGTTCACTTCACGCTCTCCAGCTCCAACATGTTTCTGCCTCAAGGACTCCTCCAGCGTTTGTAAACCACTCTCTGGACTTACTCTGTCTTCTGAAAATCCTGCGACATAGCTCTCATGACTATCGATTGAAGGATTCTACCGTTAGTCAGAGAATCTCAGGCTACGTGAAGAATATTCACGTATCCGTACACAAACGCGTAGCCCATCCAAGTTCAATATCTTCGAGCAAGAGCGCATCATGGAAGAATTACTCTCTGATGTACGACGACCTTCTTCTGTGACCGTAAAGAATAAAGCCCCTGCCAAGGTACAAATCACTGCCGAGCAGCTTCTACGCGAGGCATGGGAACGCAAAGAGTCCGGGCCCTCTGCAGTCCCGAAACAGCAGATCACAGATAAAGAAGAATTGCAAGAGTACCAACGGACAGAGCGGAAGCAGTTCGAAATGCGCATTGTTCGCAATCGCTCGCATACGCCTCTCTGGATACGGTATGCTCGTTGGGAGGAGTCCCAGGAGGAATTTACAAGGGCACGATCTGTGTTGGAAAGGGCTATCGACAACGAATACCGAAACCCTGCCATATGGCTTGGGTATGCGGAAATGGAAATGCGACATCGGTTTATCAACCACGCGAGGAACGTGCTTGACCGCGCCGTGGCGCTCTTGCCACGAGTGGATCAACTGTGGCTCAAATATGCCCACTTCGAGGAACTCCTAGATCAGGTTGAGCTCTCGCGTCTCGTCTACTCGCGATGGCTCAAGTGGATGCCCGGTCCGTCTGCGTTTTTCGCTTTCATACGGTTCGAACTGCGGCATGGCGCATATGGGCGAGCGCGGAGTGTATATGAAGAATTAGTTCGTGCACACCAAACGTCGCACTCGTACACCAAGTATGCCAAGTTTGAAGAGAGGCAAGGAGAGATGGGGCGTGCTCGAGGGGTTTACGAACGGTCATGCCAGGACTTGCCTACCGGGCAACAGACTGCCGGACTCTTCCTTTCCTTTGCGCGGTTCGAAGAACGCCGAAAGCAAACTGAACGCGCTCGTGCGATTTACAAATATGCCATAGAAAAGCTGGGCAATGAAGGTGTGGAGGTTGAGCGTTTGGAGAGAGCGTTCATTTCGTTTGAGAAACAACAAGGCGAGCGAGACATGGTGGAGGAGGTTGTAGTGCGGAAGAAACGAAAGGAGCTACAAAAACGTGTAAAGGAGAACGGACACGACTACGATTCATGGTTTGATCTGCTATTGCTAGAGGAAGGTCATTCGGGGATAGAGCGCACTAGAGATACTTATGAACAGGCTGTAACAAACAAGCCGCCGGCTCAGGCAAAGAGTGGATGGGGTCGATACATGTATCTGTGGATTGCCTATGCCATATGGGCAGAGATGAGTGAGGGAACCCCAGAAGCCGGAGTGGAAATATATAAACGGGCTGTGAGAGCGGTGGGAAAGCGGAAGGAAGGCGGGTGGGAATGGGTTGGGGGACGTATATGGGTGCTATACGCCCAAGGTCGCGTACGAATGGAAGATGTCCCCGGGGCCCGAAAGGCGTTGGGAACAGGGCTCGGAGTCGGGGTTGGGGCACGAGAGGAGGTGGAGATATATCGTGCATACGTGGAGCTGGAGCGGGGGCTTGGAGAGTTTGGAAGGGCGAGGAAGGTGTACGAAGGATGGGTTGAACGAGAAGTGGAGCGCGGCGGGACGGAGGGATTTGAGGAGTTTGCAGAATTCGAGAAGGAGATGGGTGAACTGGCGCGAGCGGCAGGTGTGCTGGGCGTTGCCGTGGAAGCAGGGGTTGGGGGAGAGGAAATGTGGGCGAGATATGTGGCTGCGGAAAGGGAAATCAAGGGGTTGGACGAGATGCGAGAGATTTATGAGAGGTATGCAAAGGAGTGTAGCGGGGCGCGAGCGTGGGTTGAATACGGGACGGTTGCGGGGAGGGATGTTTGGGAGAGGGGAGCGCGAGAACTGCGAGGACGGGCTGTGGAACATGGTGGGAAGTGGGCTGAAGAGTTGAGGACAATGGTAGAGGCTTGGGTGCTGTGGGAAAGAAGCGAAAGCGGGGATGTTGCGAAGGCGCAAAGTTGGTTGCCGAAGAGGGTGCGGCGAAAGAGGCCGAGGATATCAGCTGATGGTACACACATTGGGTGGGAAGACTATTGGGTCACTATTGTTGAACAGGAGGAGGATGTTGCGGAAACGGGCCTGCTGCTGTTGAAGGCCGCCAGACGGTGGAAGGAGAAGCAGGCCACTGTTGCTGGGTAAAGTAAGCATGTCTGTTGTCTGGGTAAACAATTCCGATAATGCTAGCACCCCTGCCATGGATTTCGGTGGACACTGCAGAACCTCAAAGAGTGGTCCACATCCTTTCTAGAGTATGCGAACATGCAAAAAAGAACGCCCGTTGCTTACGGCGGATGCATTCGCTTGCCTGGTCAATCCTACAGAAAAAGTTGCTTCTGAAGTACATTAGCTATCCTACCTGCCGACTTGACGCCCATCTCCCCCGCGTTGAAAGTTGATCTGCTGCACGCTTCTGGAATGAAAATATGTGCAGAGGCCTTTGAGGCAAAAGGGCATGAAGGACACGCCAGTCATGAAAAGGCCTCATGAAAAGGCATCATGATGCAAATGCTGCATAAGGTCTGAAGCGAATCACTACACATGGGTATCAAGGTAAGGAAACGTCGGTCGGCTGTCGTGGCGCGTTTGCGGAGAAAGGAGTAAAATCGCGGCATCCCGAGTCCCAATCCCAAGTAAAAAAAAAGCGCTTCACGAGCGCTTACGGGGACTACCGGGGAACTCTTTCGAAATCGAACCCGGGACCTCTTGCACCCAAAGCAAGAATCTTACCTCTAGACCATAGACCCCCCAGGACTCTGCGTCCTGATTTGTGCTAACGGGTGAAACTGTTCATTATTTATATGTTACTTTTTCGCCTTTTTCGCATATATCTATTTTTTGGATTTTTTTTGGATAAATTAAGACGTGCGTACGGGCGAATAAATCCACTTTCATCGTGAGATCACGAACTCTCCGAGCAGCGGGAGCAAAACCCTCATGGCCAACCAACTCATGTCTAATACCCGTCTCCAATTATGAGTGTTCATCGGCACACGGCTTGCCTTCCTTCAGTGTCATCCTCCCGGAGCCCTCCGAACCCAAAGGAATCATGCCGCGCCACAACATGAGCGCCTTCGCTTCTCCTGCTGCCGTTTCCCATTCGTCGTCTTTCTTACAAGCCAGCGCTGTTCCACTATGTCCGTCCATCGCTCTCCGCACAACTAGTGCGGCCCGTCGCACGCCTGCCATCACCATGGCCTTCTCCTCCATTGACGGTGTTCTCACGCCAGCTCCAACCTCCATGCCTTCTGACAAAGCCGACGTGATTTCCGCGGTGTTCAATCAAGTCTTGGGCAACGCCTATCTCATGGAGTCTGAACGCGCCGAGCTCGCTGCACCCGAAGCCACTTTTTGCCAAACCGGAAATGTCCGCGCATTCGTCGCAGCCATCGCTAAATCCCACGCCTACAGTTCGCGCTTCTTTAACCCCGTCTCCCAGTACCGTTTCATAGAGCTTGCATTCAAGCATCTCCTCGCCCGTGCACCTTCCTCAAAGAATGAATATGCCGCTGCGATGAATGTCTATCACTCGAAAGGCTATGACGCATGCATTGACTGGTTTGTCCAATCCGACGAGTACCACGAGAACTTTGGAGATTTCACTGTTCCTTACCAGTACTACAAAGGCTGTTGGCGCACAAATGAAACCTTCAATAGATCCGTGGCCATGCGTCTTACGCCCTCCAGCAGCGACAAGGCTCGCAATTCGATGCTACAATACCCTGTTTGCGCAGGTAGCTCCCCGAACTGGTTAAGCATTGCCAAGGCCCTACCTCCAGGTACCGAAAAGGGGACAGGCTTCACCATTGGTGGTCATTGGACGAGTACGCAGAGGAATACGAGATCCCCTGTAAGAATCGGGACGAAGATTCCTGGAGGTGTCGTTTTCTATTAGCCATAGCAGGGCAGACGTCGCGCCTCTGTCGATACTTTCCACCCATTTTGATACATTAGCCACAAGTTGCCACGACCACCACGTATAATGCATCATTTGGCCACGCTCGAAAAGCAGCCCCGGCCTGTGTGGTTATTACTCTACGTATTGCTATTGCGGCCAGCACCAATGTGATGGTAAAAACCAAAAGAGATTGTTCTTTCCCTAAACTATACCCCCGACGTGCTTCCGTCGTCCTTTTTAGCTTTTGTGCTCGTCCGTTCCGACTGTTCTACTCCTTTTGGTTCCAAAACAACAACGAATATGTCAATTATTTGACTATTGCCACCGCATGCCACTCGTTTAGTAGGAACAAACAACGTAGACGATACGATATCACTGTGTTTTTTTGTCTTCCGGTTTCACGTCTTCTCTCCCTGCATCACTTGAAGATGCTCCAGCCCCTGTCGTAGTCTTTGAAGACGTCGAAGCCCTAGATTCTTCGGCCGGCACTGCGCCCGTCCCATCTACGAAAACCAGATTCAAAGCAAGTCAAGGTTCGTCAATAGAAGCCACAGGGCTGACCCCGAAACTGAAGTCAGGAATGAGAATGTGTTCACAAAAACGTACCTTTCGCTCCGCCCAGATACACAAGAAACCAAAGGCCAATGCAAACAGCATGCAGTAGGGTGATCACCATGACAATGAGGTGGATCGGCTTGAGCTCCATTTCCGAGGTTGTGGCCTCGAGGGAGACATCCTTGGCTGCCTGCGCGATGCCATCGACCACTTGCTCGCTTTCCATATCTTTTACAAACACGCCGTTCCCACGGTGGATAAGGGATCCCTTGCTGCTGACCTGATAAGGCAGCAGTTCTGTTGGCAGGGATAGAAGGATTGCGCCAAAGCGGCAGCACAGTATCAGAAAGTCAGGACTCATTTGTACAGTAAATCCGGATGCTACCAAGCGTACAAACAGGGAACAAAAAAAAAAAAAAAAAAACAATAATTCAGATATGCTCACATTGGTATCCATGTTAAACACAGGTCTGCGAATGATCGCGGCACATTGTGCAACTTCTGCTGTTTAGTGGCAATGCGTTTCATCCTGCAAGAAAACTACAATGCGCTTAGAGCGCGCCCGCCTTCAATTCTTCATCGTCCTCACTCTGTCTGCCCTCACTGTCTATCTTCAATGGCTAGTATTTCAGCGTTTCTTGGTGCGAAATTGCACTGCTACACGACAAGCACATGCACTTCTGCTTCATGTAATCCAAAACCTCGGCATATCTGCCTCGTCGTCCGTTGACACAATTCCGCTATCCCCGAGGCATGCCGTCGTTCGTCGCCTCTCATCCTCCCTCCTATCACACACCAATTGCCTCCCTACGCTCTCCCGCCGTGGGCGTAGATCCCTGGAGTTTTCACTTCACGCAAATACCCACACGGATGGAGTCTTGCTGTATATCTTCTCGATTATTGGAGCGCGTAACCGAATTGCGGTGGAACTTCATTCTAATGATGATGCGAAAATTTGCACAATGTTTGCCGTTCATCAAGGCTGGCGTGTCGTAACCTTGGTTGAAAGCTGGGCGGGATACGATGCAGCTCAGAGGTGGTATGAGCAGAAGGCTACCCATGCGCTCAGTCGATGGTCAGAAGCTGGAGTACAAGTACTAGACGCAGGACGCGTGGTAAGTACCGGGCTACCCGCGACAACTCGCACAGTCGGTATTGGTGGCGTCGTGGACTTGGTGGTACTGTTTGCACATGGCGGGGACGACATTGCAATCATGTCGAGTTTGAATGCCAGCTTGAAGCCCAGGGTGCTTGTGGTCAGATATGAAGATTACTGGGGCTCTCACGTCAAAGCAGTCAGGACCTCTTTGCGCAGGGGTACGCTCAGTGAACGCTTGGAAGGTGCACAAGGTATCGGGCATGACTACTCGGGTGCGAGCGTGACATCCTTGACTGAGGTGGCAGCACGCGTGGGCTATCGTCTAGTCTGGTGTCTTGCAAATGAACCTATCGCAATTCTTGTAGACTGCAAAGCTGGTGCTGGGGACGGGTTGGAGACAGTGGATCCCGCCAGTTGCATCAAAATGAGAAACACCGGTACTAAGTGGAGGAGAGACATGGAAGCCATGTGGGACGAAGCGCAAGAGTATGATTGGGACGAATATTCATGAGGAGATTTTGGTGCATTCACGTGCGAGTGAGATAAGACAAAACACATCTAATACCTTCCTGACTTGTCCATAGCGAGCGCTTTGATATAGAGGTTGAACGGAATGTCACTATCGGGGTGCTTTTCTTCCTCAAAGTTACATTTCTTTTCCTCTGCCTTGCCCTGAAGTGTGTCATACAAAAAACGATCGTCAAAGCCGACTGCAGCTGCGTCATCTGGAGAGCCTGAATAGACGCAGCGAGGGATCTTAGCCCAGTGGATTGCAGAGAAGCACATCGGACATGGGTCACATGACGAATAGAGGACACAGTCGTGAAGGGAGAATCGGCCTAGCTTCGCGCATGCCTTGCGGATGGCCACTACCTCGGCGTGTGCCGTTGGGTCATTGGTTTGCAAGACTTGGTTGTGCCCCCTCGATATGATTTCCCCGTTTCGTGCTACGACAGCTCCGAACGGGCCACCCTCGCCCATTGTGACACCTAAACATGCACCGCAGGAGTGTTTCAAAAATTGGTAAGATCAACTCCTGAAGTAGCCGTCCATTGAAGCACCCCATAAGGTCAGAAGTGACGTCCGGCTGATGCGCAGCGTCTTCATGTCAAAACAGAGCGCAACAGTGAACATACCACGGCACGCCTCGTCAATTGCCACCTTCATGAGGTCTTCAGCACAAGAATCGCTCATGTTGACTGCAACAAATGTCCTTGTTAATATCGCAATAACGGGCGGTGCGATGATATCACCCTTGCCGAAGCAAGCTGTTGACGGTAACGTGGAGCCAAACCCAGTGCAGCGCTGCTTGTGAGATTTCAGGGAATTTCGAGAAAGGGAAGAGTTAATTAAAGTGACAATGGACAGTGTGATGCCCCACAAAGGCCACACCAATTAGTGTGGCCCTAGCTGTCCAGATTGAATAAAAGCTCGCCGTCCCCCCGGCCGGCGGTGCCGGGCCGGAGGGAGGCACGAGACTCTTTCGTCACAGGTCATGGGCCCCCGTTAACCAAACCACTGCGACCTCCAGTCCAACAACCATTCCAACCACAACGAAACCAACAGCAAGAACAATCAGAGCGCAACGACGCGCCTATTACCAAGAACTCACCGAACACACAGCCCATCTCGCACATCAAGCGCAACTCACAGCAAAAGACAACCACACACCAACCGACACAACGCAACCACACCCACCCTACAACACAATGAACACCAACGATCAACTCCCGAACCTCAACCCTACCAACTATCCGTACTGGTATGACGCCCTTCTCGTCCACGCCCGCACCAACAACGCCGCATACCTACTCGAAGCCAACGTTCCACCCACCACCGACCCTGCGATCACAGCTGTACGCAACAAACATGCCGATCAAATCCGCCGCATGATCATCTCCACCCTACCAGCCGCCATCGTTGCCCGTCTACCCCCCACGATCCTCCGCGAATCTCTCTACACGATATGCGAGCGCATCCGCGCGAACATCCACGACACTAACATTGAGAACCACGAAGTCCTCGATGTCGAGGCGCGATCTAACAAATTTCTCCCTGGTTCTGATTTCTCAGCGTACGTAGAAACGCATCTAGACATTCGCCAAAAGATGATCAACGCAAGTTACCCCAACATCACCAAGGAAAGAACAACAGTCAACTACCTGCTTCAAGGTCTCAGTGCGCACCCCAACCTCGCAATGATCGCAGTACTGCTTGCCGGTAACCCCCCGGATACCATTCGACAATTTACCAACCATGTCCGTCAAGTCATGTTGATGCAACACAAGCAGCAGGAAGCCGCCCCACCGATAGCACCGTCACCGCCGCAAGCACCCCCAACCCGTCCAGCGACCCCCGCAACGTCAACCCTACCAGCCTCGCCCACCCTACAACCAACGACCGCAATACCAACCCCAGCTGCCCTTCCGCCGGGCACCCCGCCCGCAATAGCAACCGAGGAACCACCAAAGACCCAAAGGATGGTCAGGCAAATGGTGCATCCATCATGGAAGCATCACGCACGACACTAACCAATGCTATTCCCTCCAATTCCAACGTCGCTCGCCGTACACAGCCAACCTCACCGAACACAGACACGACACACAGCAGGACGACATCAACCAAGACGCCAACTACCTCCACGACCTTCACACGCGCCTAGCGCAACTCGAGCAAGCGCTCACCCAGCAGCAACAAACCGACACGCAGCACCCAGGTAAGATCAATTTCATCCTAGACTCGGGAGCATACCCCACGCATGTCAACAACACCCATTCCGACCTGCGCGCCACCAAAGGCAAACTAACATATACCGCCACGGGACAGAGTTGCCCCATAACACAACATGGTCAGATGACGATCAAGCGGACGCCTAAACCCATCACAACCGAAACTGTCTGCGTCCCCAAGCAGCACCACAACCTACTCTTCGTCAAGGACCTCACTAAACACGGGCATATCACCTTCACACCATCCAAAGCAACGCTCCACGACCCAACACCATTGCCCCCGGCGCTACTAACAGCCCGTTACCAACAAGGTCAATACCGCATCGCCACCTGCAACAAGCCGCCCCCTGGCCACCATAGCCCCATAGGGAATGTGCTAGCAGCCCGAAGCACACCCCACAAAACAAGAGCCACACAACGCAATAAACCCCATTCAACAACACCAACACAGCCACCATCCCAACCCCCCTCATCCCAACCACCCCCTCATCCCAACCACCCCCTCGTCCCAAACACCCAACAACAACCACACCCACCCGATTCACACCACCAATGCACACCGACAACCACCTCCGCAACAGAGCCCCAACACCCCCAACAACCCCACCCAGCAACAAACACAAGCTGATGCACGAATGGCACCTGCGCCTCGGTCACCTCCGTCCCCGCTCCATCGCCGTCATGGCCCGCCAGGGTCTGCTGCCCACACTACCGCGACAGCTCCACCACAACCCACCGAAGATAACATGCACCGGCTGCGTCGACGGCAAGACAACCGCAGCGCCGCACAACCGCGCACAGCACAAAACGCAAATAGGCCACAGCATATCATCGGAGGTTTGCGGTCCTATCACACCGAACTCAATGCAGCGCAACAAGTACTTCATAACGCTCATTGACACGGCCACCCGCTACACATTCATCTCCTTCCTGGCAGCACGTTCCCAAGTCCCACACATCCTGACAACGTCAATTGAAGCACTCGCACGCTTCCTAACCAAGTACCCCACAATCATCACGACCGACAACGCGAAAGAATACACCGCAAAGTACGTTCAGCAGTTCCTCGCGAAGCGCGGCATACAATTCCGCCCGTCAACGCCTTACACACCACAGGAGAACGCGCTAGCCGAGCGCATAAACCGGACCATAATGAACTCGGCCAGAGCTGCTCTAGCACACAGCAAGCTGCCCCCGGCATACTGGGAAGACGCGGTTCGAGATGCCGTATTCAAATACAACATAAGCTACCATCACGCAATACAGAACATCCCATACACACTCTGGCATGGCACTCCGCCTGACATCGACAAACTGCTCATATTCGGCCAGCTCGGCACAGTGCCTATCCTCAAAACACCCAAACAGAAACTGCAACCACGTGCCCAAACGGTCAGGTACATGTACGACATAGACCCCAAACATGTCAAAGTCTACAATCTGGTTACGCGAACATACCAAACAGTCCGCACCATCAACTTTGCGCCCTACGACCGCAATACAGACCCCACATGCACCACTGCCGCAGCGTTCTCAACCAAACCGAAGCGACACAAAATACCAAACACCATCACATCTACCACGACCCCTCCCCCCCCCGGGTTCTCCCTGGTTGTAAATAAAGTTTTTTATCATACGCGATATGCACCGTGATTTTAATACAATTCTCAATAAACTCAATTACAGTAGGGGCAAAAGAAGCCATTGAATTTCTTGAAAAACTCAAAGTATTGCAACCTATCACAGCACTCCGCCTGTCCAGTCCAAATATCCGTCAACAAGTAAACATTTACTTGCCAACAAGTAAACATTTACTTTCCACGGGGTAAAAATTGACCCCCGATCAACAAGTAAACATTTACTTGCCACTGGGTAAACATTGACCAACCGTCTAATTTTCTAGTAAACATTTACTTGCCACTGGGTAAACATTGACCACCCGTCTAATTTTCTAGTAAACATGTTCCCGCTACTGGGCAAATCAATAGAGAATACCATTTCCACTGCTGCATGCGCATGGACACTCTATATTACCTATGTACCGCACTTGATCTTCTGGATGATATAAACTGGACTGTTTTCGGTAGTGAAAAATCGATACAATCTTGGTAAATCATACAAATAGATGAAGTTTTAACAATTCTCATGAGTTCGATCTGTAAAGTCCAGTTCTCTACCATTGGTGAAGCTGTCACGGATTACGCTGCGCTAATGAGATTAAATTACTTAGTAATAAAGCGCAAATGAGAAGGCAACATCCTGCAAACTTTAATATACTTAATGCGACTTCAAGATAGTGAGTGTTTTTCTATGGCAAAGACGCTTGATCGTGGCTACATACCTACTGTGCTCTCTTCATGTGTATTGAAACTCCAAAAGGGACCCAAAACTCATTATGAGTTTCGAACCCCCACAAAAAGGTATTCGAAACTCATTATGAGTTTCGAATACCAAAAAAAGGGGTTCGAAACTCATAATGAGTTTCGAACCCCCAAGAAAAGGTATTCAATATTCAAAATGAGGTTGACACTACATATTCCGTAAACAAGTTAACATTTGCCTGCTGCTCACTTAACATTAACCACCTCAGCAAAGGACAAATGCAAACATCGACCCTGAAAACAGGTGGCTTACTCAATTCATGAGTATAGGACCCATGAAACAGGGCGTTCCATACTCGAAGTGGTAGTTTAGTCAGTCTTTTAACAGGACTATACGCTTTTTCAAAGTCCGTAGGTCGCTGGGTGATCTTCAGAAGAAATATGGGACTCAATAGGATAGCACAGATAGCTTCAACACATAAGTCTCGATACCATTTTACTTTCGTGCCTACTCAGAGATCTCTATCAGAAGCATCAACATCAATACAGTTTACGGCAGAATCATTCTTTTCCAAGCCTTGAGCATTCTTGATATCGTCGCCACTCGTTTTAATTTTCAAGAACAACGTCGAGATAACTTTGCGCAGGAGAAGATCCTGTGTTACTTCCTTCAGGCAACTCAGAATCTCAATTCGGGCATCAAATGCTGATAACGCATTTTCAACTTTCATTGTCAGATCGGTAAGCTTTTCCATCTGTACAGCTGAAGCTTCTTCGACAATTTCGTTCATTGCCTCAGCTACATTCTTCTGAATCATTTTCATTTCCAACAAGTCTCCCTTCATTGTGTTCCGACTTTTATGCTTCGTGTCTGAACGAGATACGGAGGCTTTAATTTTTCTTTCGGAACTGCCTGGGATATTACCAAGAAACTTGGATCTCTTCTGTTTTTTCTGCGGAGATTTCGATCCAGATGGGGCAACCAAAGAGTCAAACCGCTGTCGCTTGCGAAGGATGTTGTACGCGCCAACCCCGCTATCCAATCCAAGCGATTCCTCGACTGAAATGTTGTCGAGATCTTCGAGTCGTTTGGCGGCAATGGCTGGATTAATCTGCACGCCACAGATGTGATGTCCTCTCCTATTTTGGCTCTCAACGATGTTTGTGTCCTGAAATCCAGTGCGGAAATTTTGATCAGCCATATTTGAAAACGCTGTAATTGCCAACGTCTTGAAGGGGTATTTTAGTACCCAATCTGCCCAAGACCTGTCCAGCGATCTGACGTAGTCCAGAGCCTCGTTTGCCTCCATAACGCTTCTGCAGTTGCGCATTTTCATCATCGTTCTATAGAACACATCTCTGATATTCACCGGTAGTCGGGCCGCTCGTCGCCTTGCATCCCTGTCAAAATGAACAGTACAACCAATCATGATGTTTTCCACATGCATACGTGCTGAACCTCCGATTGTCGATTGAAGGGCCAGGGCAATTCCTTCTATTTCGGCGGCATCGAAGTCAGTAGTTATTGACCTGATTTCGATGCACCGGATCCCGCATTGGTCTACATTGAACACGTATGGTACGCGTATTAAGCATAAACTTTGCGGCGCACTCACAGCTCTTCTCCAGTATGTCTGCATGTGATCCAGGAACAGTTTCCATCCCATACAGTACGAATCACGCGTAAGTCGGTTCATCATGAATCTGGCGACGACAATTCCCTTCGTTCCTGATAGGCCGGGATGAGCTTGTGCTACAACATTGTATAAATACCACGAAACTTTAGCCGACAATCGAAATGGCTTGAAACTTTCTTTTGTCGACATGACAACCTTCACCATAGAAACGTCATTTTCCAATGTCTTGAAGGTCGCATCTCCGGCAAAGCTAGATGACGTCGCTCCTTTTGCGATCATTGAATTAGTTGCTAAAAGAACCACCGCTCCTCCTTTTTCCACAGTTCTGGCTTCTCTCACATATTCGTTTCTCTCATCCGCTGCCATTTCAAACAAAGTTCCAATGCTTTCTCTTTCTTTTGCGCCAGATTGCATTGCCGTGCAGATATCGTAAATTCTGTGGTCACTTACAGAAACCCCGGAACCTCTAGCTCCAAAGCTATGCAATAGTTTCTTCTGAACCTCCAATTTGATGTGGGCTGCGGGGGCTCCTCTCGACTTGCGAGCTTCTTCAACAATAAGAGTATCTTTCGCGAAAGAGGATACAGGCGGGGGTGGCGGGGGATGGTTGTGTATTCCTTGAAAGTAGGCAAAACAAATTGTGTTTTGTTCTCGAGGCAGTCCTCGCAATATATCACCTCTTTTGTAGACCGCGGTATGGCACGACACCTGACCGACCGGTTGCATGAGGATTAATTTTACAGGGCAAGCCCCAGTCTCGATAAGAGATGTTCCGTGATCCGGACATTGAGCAGTTCTCTTTCCCTTGCTGAGGAAGAACATACAGTCCTCTTTGCTGCAGTCTGCGACTCTCCCGCTATGTAACATCTCTTGCAATTCAACCAGAGCCTCATCTGTCAACGCATGTAGAGATTGAGATGAGTGCTTCGGCGACGCCCAACCTTCGATGCTAGACCGTTTATCCCCATCTCCCTTTCGAAAACCAGAACAACCAAGGAAATATTCTCCAGTGGATCTGTTTTTCCTTAATTTAGGGACTCCTCGACATTTTTTCACTACCCCTGGAGCTCCTTGTGATGCAGTTGGAGTCCTGATGTATTGACAATACCCACCCGCACTGTTGACTTTTTTTGTACCGACAAAAACAAAGTCCTTGCCAAACGCTTAGCGGTATGCTTCGCAGAAGCGCTACCATCCTTCCTCTCCCTCTGTTCGGAAAGAAGCTGCTCAAACGTTTCACTATTTCCATGGTTTCTCCCGCTAAATGAAGATGGTACCAGCGCACAATGCTTCACTCCGAGGCACTTGTATCTCCGCTTCTGCATGATTTCGCTGCTTTCCAGAAATGGAACGCGCCCATCCCAATTTCCGTTAGCCTTGAAGCGATAAACCAATTGATTTAAAACCTGACTGCTTGTCTGACCGCGGATTACATGCAGAACGCCATCTTCACTTGTTTCAAGCATGGAAATAACGAGAGAATTATGAGATTGCAGGCTCTCTGCCATCATTCTTGAACAAACATGGTACATGACAGACGCAGACTCTCTCATAATCCCAATAACAGAAGTCTTTGGGAGCCACTTGGTCTCCTTCACGTCCATGACCGAAGTAATTTGTGACTTATCATGACATGACGATGTCAGTATAGGAGTTCGAACATCAGAAGGGAAAGAGGAGACTCTCTGGTCTTCACTTTGGGACGTCTGTGGATGAGTTAGATCAATGACTTCCTCTAGCTCATCCACTGTTGCGTAATTGGTACTGCTCATCCTGTTCGATCTGCAAAATGCGACTTTACAAATCAGTGAGACTATACTTTTCTGAAGATAGGGATTGACGTACAAATCTTCTCTGACTCTACACAGTTTTGGTAAACAAAAAACCACACTAAAATGGTCTCAATGAAAAGGCTACACTCGACGAAGAACCACAAAAAAGTAACGTTACAAGCGAGTACAGGAATTGTATATTCTACAGTCAAGAGTTAAGAGTAAGCAAGAGTTATAGCTCGGGCTCGAAAAGGTTAACGGCTTCAAAATGGTCTAGATCAAAGAAAGGCCCACTCTACCCCTCTGCGTGGGTGCGGGGTGCGTGGGGGTATGCCATACCGTTCTCGTTGGGGCATTCAACCCA